>NW_025825811.1:0-2777 GCF_002878395.1 Capsicum annuum | reverse complement strand
TGTTCATTGCATAATCATATTGGCAACACATACCAATAGCATGAAAGTTCATATGGATTGCATGGTTATCATACATCTTGTTCATAAATAGGATTTTCAAGTAAACATAGCATAATCTCATAAGAATAGTTCATGAGTATTCCAACAATATTTACAATGCACATTAACAACATAGAAGTCATTGGAACGTAAGGGCATATCATGAATCCTTCACTTAGTCACAATTTAGCTATATTGCATGATTTTTAGCTTCTTAGGCATTTTATCAAACACCTTACATGCACATCTTAAGCACAGGTGAAATCATCAATTTATACATCATGAACAACCAAATTTACATGTTTCCAACTCATATGATATCATGAATTCAAAAAAACATATAAAGATTCCATGTTGGGAATCACCCACTATCAACAACAAGATCATCAACACCCAACAATATATAAATCATACTTTATAATGAAAAAGAGAGTTTTTGAGCTTTATGGATGAAAGGGATCCATAAATCAACTCACGCATACTATTATATAGCAAAACAAACAAGCATCAATATGGGTATGATCATAGTACCACAATCAACCAAGCTTTTGTATTTTAAAGATTGATTCTTGAACTCCACGGATGAAAAAAATCCATGGATGAACACTACGCATACCTTAGAAGGAAGATTCTTGATGATTGATGGAGGAATTTCCTTGAAATAGGATCTTCAAGCTTAATTATGCAGCCCTAGTTGTTTTTCTCTTTTAGTGCTCTTGGATGATGAGATTTGAGATGAAAATAGGGTTGTAATATGTTTATAAGCTATATATTTCGTAGGGTTAAGTTTAGGGACGTGTAAGGAGTGTTTAAAGACTTAATTACCTTTAAAATAACTTAAAACGAAGTGTTTTTGACACCTGGAATTAACTTAGGCGGCGGACAAGTGATCGCCTATGCTTGAGTTGGGCGGCGCCTAACCAATCGCCTATGCTTGGGTTGGGTGGCGCCTAACCAATCGCCTATGCTTACTGTCTCTCATAAAAATGGGCATAACTTTTTGCTCGGGTATTGGATTAAGGCAAAATTGATATCGTTGGAAAGCTAATTCGATTCTCTACAATTTGGTGGGTCCAAATAAGCCAAAATAACACATTAAAATTGAGTTATACTCATTCAAAGATGATACTTGCAAAATCAAATACAAAAACTTGATGGATTCAAAAACACTTAGCTTATATTACCTTAAGTGACTCATATGAACATGCTTAATGCATCATAAGCTATACTATCACTAGGATATTCATTGTAAATCACGTACTCAAGTATGAATCACAGGATAGGAGATTTCATACGTAGGAATACTTATTCACTTCCTAGCTTAGAAACATATAGGGTATTACAATATCTCCCCCTTACGAACATTCGTCCTCGAATGAGAATTTACTGAGAAGGGATACAAGACAATAGAACCTGAATTGAACATGAAGAACTGAAACTTGATCTCATGACTGACATGCTAAACATACTGAACTCATGCATATCTGATGCATGGACAACTGGCACATGAATGCATGACTGAGTATGAAATGGTTAATAGGTACCAAGTTTATATTGGAAATATGAATGTGAACTGAATAAGATTAAGGAGAATTGCTACCTTGAGCTTGATCTAAATTGGCGGGGAAGAGGTGGGGATACTTGGTACGCATATCTGCTTCTGCTTCCCAAGTAGCTCCCTCATGAGACTGATTTCGCCAAAGAACCTTGACTAGAGGGACTTCTTTATTCCTCAATCTACGAGTCTGGTAATCTAAGATTTCGACTGGAATCTCTTCAGAGGAGAGGCTGTTCTGAATGTCGATGCTCTGAATAGGGACAACAACTTCTGGGTCACCTATGCACTTCTTTAGCAAAGAGACATGGAAGACTGGATGGACTGAGGCTTGATCTGAAGGCAACTCAAGCTCATAAGCTATCTTGCCGGAGCGACAAAGAATTCTAAAGGGACCGACATACCGGGGACTGAGTTTCCCTTTCTTACCGAACCTTTTCACTCCCTTCATGGGAGAGATCTTAAGATAGACATAGTCATTGACCTAGAACTCGAAATCCTTTTTACGAACATCTGCATAGGACTTCTGTCGGCTCTGAGCAGCCCGGAGTCTCTCTCTGATCAACTGAACTTTCTCTAAGGCGTCGAATACTAAGTCAGGACCTATGACTGAGGCCTCACTAACTTCGAACCAACCAATCAGATATCTATATCTCCTACCATAGAGAGCTTCGAATGAAGCCATCTGAATACTAAAATGATAGCTATTATTGTATACAAACTCAATCAAAAGCAAGTGGTCGTCCCAACTTCCCTTGAAGTCAATTCCACATGCCCTTAGCATATCTTCAAGAGTCTGAATGGTCCTCTCTGGTTGACCATCTGTCTGAGGATGAAATGCCATACTGAGATGGACTTGGGTACTGAGACCCTTTTAGAATGCTTTTCAAAAGTGAGAAGTGAACTGGGTACCTCTGTTCGAGATGATAGATAGTGGAACATCGTGTAATCTAACTAACTCCCTGATAATCCTCGGTGGAATAAGAAGTACGAACAGGAAGAAAATGAGCTAACTTGGTCATTCTATCTATAATGACCCAAGTTGAATCATGCTGATGACGAGTTCTCGACAAACCCGTCACAAAGTCTATGCTAACTTCTTCCCACTTCCAAGTAGGAATGGTGAACTCTTGCATAGAACCACTAGGTTTCTGATGCTCTATCTTAACCTGCTGACATGTAG
>NW_025825810.1:0-1421 GCF_002878395.1 Capsicum annuum | reverse complement strand
TGACGGTCAAAATAGTGGACCAGTTCAACTGTCAGTGTTAAACAGAACAAGGCATCCTGAAATACTCAGCGACAGCCAACATGGTGGACTATCAGTCTTGCGAAGAACCACTACTTTGGCCGTCAATGTTATCCAAAACTTGGCTCTCAAGGATCATCAGCAACGGCCTTAGTGGTGGACCACCAGTCTTGCGACGGACCACTACTTTGGCCGTCAGTGCTAAGCAAAACTAGCCTCTTCAGGATCATCAGCGACGGCTCATATAGTGGACCGTCAATCTTGTGATGGACCACCACTTTGGCTGTCAGTGCTAAGCAGAATCATCCCCTTCAGGATCATCAGCGACGGCTCATATGGTGGACCGTCAGTCTTGCGACAGACCATCACTTTGCCTTTCAACACTAAGCAGAACTTGGCTTTCAAGGATCATCAGTGACGGCTAATATGATGGACCTTCTGAATTCCGATGGACCACCACTTTGGCCATCACTTTGGGCGCGGATTTATAATTTTTTAATTTTAAATCCTTTTTACCTTGGAACATATAAATACCCAGTTTTAGGTATTATTAGAGATTTTTTTATCTTTTATCCATCTTTTATCTTTTATTAGAGGGTTTCCATACTAGAAACATATTGTACGTAGTTTTTCTCTGAGATTCATTCTAGAATTGTGGATCTAGATACCATTATTATTTTGTCCATTGATGATTGAAGAACAATAATTGTGACTTTTGTAAGTAAATTTTGAATTAATTTATGAATAACACAATAACTTCTTCTCTTTCTGTGATGGAGATGTGTGGCTAAGTTCCTATAAATAGGGTTATGGGAGCCTTGATGTGAATAGCTGATTGGGGGTTGTGAATCTAGTAGATTTCCATGATTAATTCATATTGCATAAATCCTTCTTCACTTTAATGACTTTTCTTGGTTGCAAACTTGAAAAATGATCCCAAGAATAACGCTTGTTCGAATGGAAAAATGTTTGTTGGGAAAAGAAAGGGTTTACATAAATCTAAAGGCTTTAACTTTTGGATAGAGGGTAGATGCCTTAACCGGATCAACCCATGTGAGAATATAATTAAATAAATAATACGTTCCTTAAGTTTGAAAGAATTAAGGGATTAGCTACTCATTTAGGTTGAGAAACTAATGGGTAAACCATAGAATTCAATTACTCTTGCAATTGGAATTGTTTATTGGTAATTCAAAATAGTTCACAACCCTAGCTGCTTAAGCATCTTGGTAACCATAACTCTAGTTTGACTACTCTTACTGAATTACTATTTGCAATGCATTCGACATTTGGATTACTTTCTATGACAAACATTTGAATATAGTTGATAAATCAAAACCTCCACTTTATTATGGAACCCTTGATCAACAATCTAATAACAACCACAATACTTAGTGAATACA
>NW_025825809.1:0-1166 GCF_002878395.1 Capsicum annuum | reverse complement strand
GAGATGAAATTTTTTTGTAGCTTTATCAAATTTATCGTAAATCCGAAGCTCAAGCTTTGAAATGAAATTTTTTTGCAGCTTTATGAAATTAATTGTAAATCCGAAGCTCAAGAATTGCAAAGGGTAAATATATTTTTAACTTTATTTTTTTGGTACAAAATGTACTATATTAATCTGACGCTTTCGAGCTTTGAGATGAAATTTGTTGTAGCTTTGGGATGAAATTTGTCTTGCCTTTAGCTTTGTGCAGAGGATAAATGTATTTTTAATATTTTTTGGTACAAAAATATATTTTTAACTTAAACTTGGTGCAAATAAATTATCTCATTTAAAAAATAATTGATTTTTAATAAAATAATATATCTTAAATTGTGCCTCATGGGCAAACGTTAACACTATTAATCTGTATTAAATTAGTTAATGTTCTACAAGAGGCAAACTTAGACCCAACAAAATAAGTTATGTCACACGGGTAAGAGTAGACATTATTAGTTTGTATAGACATAATTTAACAATGTCTAACTTACGATGTCTAGTTTTATAATGTCTAACACAGAGTTCGTCCAGATAAAAGCTATCCCCATGGGAAAGAGTTGACTTTTCCTTAAGTCAATAATGATTTGGCAGATGATCCATAACTCTTGCCCTAGAGGCAAGACTTTTAAATCACAAAAGAAAAAGTTGTGCCCCATGGGCAAGAGTTGACTTTGTCTTAAGTCTGTAATGATTTGACAAATGATCTATAACTCTTGCCCTAGAGGCTAGACTTTTAAATCATAAAAGAAAAATTTGTGCCCCATGGGCAAGAATTGACTTTGCCTTAAGTCTGTAATGATTTGAAAGATGATCTATAACTCTTGCTCTAGAGGCAAGACTTTTAAATTACAAAAGAACAAGTTGTGCCCCATGGGCAAGAGTTGACTTTGCCTTAAGTCTGTAATGATTTGACAAATGATCTATAACTCTTGCCCTAGAGGCAAGACTTTTAAATCACAAAAGAACAAGTTATTCCCCATGGACAAGAGTTAACACTAGCATAGTTTGTACTCTATGAAAACTTGATGAATAAGAAAAAATAATGCAATAATTTACAAAAGGATAAGCGAAAACCGTGGCAAATTAGTTGAAAGTAAAAACCATCAATTAGAACTTGAGTGACCATCTTT
>NW_025825808.1:0-1607 GCF_002878395.1 Capsicum annuum | reverse complement strand
GTAATCACGTAATTTCTTTTTCATCAATGTTTTTGCGCTACAATGCTGCATTTTGCTCTGTAGCTTGAAATTTTATTTGCGTTTCTTTTTCTTCCAGCAACCCTTTCCCGAACACCACTTGGAAAATTACACTAGTATACTATTGTTATATGTTGTCGCTTACATTTATGTTTCGCGTACATGTTAGGATGTACAGACTAAAGTTCCTGTTGTTATTAATGAGAGTGTAGGTATGAATATATGAATTGAAAAGCTAAGGTTTTCACTTCACCAGTTATCAATCCACATTCAACTTCCTGTATATGCTTGAGAATGACTGGTAAAATGCCTTGAAGTGCTTGTATGCAATATCCACATCTTCCTTTCCGCATCTCTCTCTCACGCTGCAATTCCAGAAAAGCAAAGTGAAATTAATGGAAAATTGATGACCAACTTAACAAAGCAGGTGACCAATTGAAACAGGAAGAAGATATAAATTAACAATAATAAAATATTATCGTCCCTCGAGCAACATGTAACCATTTCAGCCTATCAAACTACCAGAGACAATTACAGCTGGAAACTTCATAAGTTATCATTTAGCTATCTGCTGTCTGCCTTTTATTTACACCATAGAAATTTTTGTCAGAAAGAGTACACAGAATAAACATTTTTATACAAGGTTGCCCGAGGTTTCTGGATGTTGGAACATTTTAATTTCAGCATTACTTGAACTCAAAAAAAGTAATGCGTCTAACATCTGATCTCTACTTGCACTGAAGGACAAGCACTGCAACTTGAAAATATAACTCATTCTACCGAATATGGACTCAAGCAAAATTCTATGCTAGGTGATACATGACAAAAGTCGAAGTAAACTAGTTCTAGACTGCTGCTTCTATTGCATTCCGGTAAATACAATTTGATTTGAACAAGAGAGTAAAGAATTTATTTTTTTTTGCTTTTGGAAGTCCGTTAGTAGTTTTATTTTTCCTTTTGTGAAAGGAACTAAGAGTAAAGGAATAATTTTTCGGATTTCACAAGTTTGTTCGTAGTTCGATTTGCCTAATGGATACCAGTCAATAGGTGTATAACCAATTTTCAAAGTGGAAGAAAATGCTAGGAAATCACCATGTAACAAAAAATTGTATGGAGAAACTAAATAAGAAGGTACATGTGCATTGATAGTTGAGCAATACCACAATCAACAGTACGGATTCCAACTCCTGAAGCAAGTATCGGACCTATAGTTGATCCACATCCCATATCATTTCGCACCACAAAGTCCTGTAAGGAGTTAAAGAGCTGGTCGCTTTATGCCAGTTTATTTACTTGGATCTTAAAAATTTAAATTTGTCATACACGAGATTTATCAATAAGGGCTATAGCACACTTTATCATTGAGGCTGCAGCACAGATGGAGTTTTCTCTAATATCATTGATATAAACTCCTGCATATCAGATTTCATTTTCATATATACCAACCAACACACAATTCCTTGTCTTATACTTGTTGGAAACCTCTTCCTGTTTGGATTTGGTTAATTTACAAACTAAACTGAGTATATCAGAAGAGTAGTGAAGCTAAGATTGCGCCTAGCCCGTCTCCTTGCAAAAGATCTTGAGAA
>NW_025825807.1:0-2665 GCF_002878395.1 Capsicum annuum | reverse complement strand
TGGTATTTTGTCTGATTTTACCCCAAAAATTGTATAGAATCAAATTAGCTTTGCAACGATACCAATTTCGCCTTAATCCAATACCCGACCAAAAAGTTATGCCCTTTTTCGTGAGAGATATTAAGGATAGGAAATTGGTTAGGCGCCGCCCAACCCAAACATAGGCGATTGGTTAGGCACCGCCCAAATTAGATTAGGAAATCACTTGGGCGCCGCCTTAGTTATTCTAGGTGCTAAAAACACTCCGTTTTGAGTAATTTTGAGGGTAGTTAAGTCTTTTAACACTCCTTACACGTCCATAAACTTAACCCTACAAAATATATAGCTTCTAAACACATTACAACCCTATTAACATCTCAAAGCTCATCATCCAAGATCACCATAGGATAAAAACAACTAGGGTTGCACAATCAAGCTTGAAGTTCAAATTTCAAGGAAATTCCTCCGTCAATCATCAAGAACCTCCCTTCCAAGGTATGTGTAGTGTTAATCCACGGATTACTTTCGTCCGTGGAGTTCAAGAATCAATCTTTAAATACAAAAGCTTTGTTGATTATGTTGATATGATCATAACCATGATGATGCTTGTTTGTTTTTCTATTTAATAGTATCATGACTGTATATCTCATGAAAGTTATGTTGTTAGTTGAAAAACATGATCTTTAGATGGATTGATAGAATGCGTGTATGAAATCCACCTATGCCTTAAAGAATGCATGCAAGGGTTCGATAAAATGCCTAGTATGTTATAACTTCATATTTACATGATTTCATGATATCTAAATAACAAGTATATGTTAGTCATATACTCCAATATGAATTTCTATGCAAATTATGTGTTGTTATTGTTGTGGTATAAAGCATCTATGATAATGGAGATATAAATTATGTACACAAAATATATCCATGCTTTCCCTACCATGTTTGAGATGTTGAATAAATACATGAAGTACAATATCCCCAAATCATTACAATATGTACTAAACGTTACATATTGCCGTTCCCTTACGCTTGAATGGTTTCCATGCGATTGCTATGAATAGTATATGTTGTTGGAATGCCCATGATATTAGAATATGAGATTTATGACTTGATTATAAGCATTCCTATTCATGATAGATATTATGATGACCATGTACTTCATGAAATCCCCCACTCATGTATTATGGATTTTTATTGATGGTCATGTACTCAAGAAATTCAAGTTGTGTCAGTTTTTTCCATCGAGTCCTGAGGGTACTTGTATCTAAAAAATATAGCTGTGTGTCTAGAGCCATGTCATGTTTTGACGATACTCTCAGTCAAGCTATGATCTATAGAATTCAGACAGTTATGTGCTCAGGAAAACTCAGAAATCTCAGTAATCTCAGTAGTCCAGTAATCTCAGTAATCTCAGTGCTTAGTAACCTCAGCAACCTCAGTATTCATAGTCAATCTTAGTTAATTCAGTACTCTCAACCAGTCCTCAGAACTCAGTACATTCTGTCAGTCATTAGAATCTAGTAAACTTAATTTAGCTCTACTAAACAATACCACTAGTATCAGTCCCGTTAATCAGTCTCAGTTCATCTAATCAGTTCAGTTCAGTTATATAGTTCAGCTTAGTTATTCAGTTCAATGTCCTTCAATGGGAGTAGAAGCTAGCACCGAGTGAACCCAAGGATGGGAACTCACCTACCAGTTCAGGGTGTGATTCTTAGTAGTCATCCTTGTGTTCTAGAACTATGTAGCCATCGTAGGTTGAGATATCTTAACCCATCAAATTAGGGTTGATGAGGTGGATTAACCCGTCAGTTTAGGGTTCCCACCATTCTCATTGAGTACCTACCATTATAGGGTTCTCACAGTTGTCCTTACCAGTGGCGTGGTATTGACACCTCTCCTATCGGGGTAGAGATTTGACCCCAGCTTAGCTATTATAGCGTATTTGGGGCATTCCGGTTAGATAACTACTTCCCACATTTTTATTTACAGATTTAATGACTGTCAGCTATAGCTACCCAGTCTCAGTAAAGAACTCAGATAGCTCTTCTGATTTCAGTATATCAGGGCTGTCAGATACAGTCAACTCAGAAATAGAATGAAACTCAGATAGTTTCCTTCATATTTATAGACTGTGAGATATAGTAATTTATGCTATCAATCACAACAGTTATCATAACTCATGCTATCAGTACTCAACTTCAGGACTGTCAGATACAGTCAATTACACTAGTTCTTCATAATTCGAACTGTCAGAAATAATCATTTATTTATCAGTAATGCAATATCAGTCTCTTAGTATTCAGTAATACAATATCAGATCCATCACTTGTTTGTGATTTACATATCAATATCAGTAAACTTAGTCTTTCAGAATCTCATTATCAGTACACTCATGTTGTCAGTATTCAGACTCAGTAGTTCGTATCTCCACGAGTTCAGTTACAGTTACGTATGCATGTATGTACTCTCACGTTCATATCGATCAGTATTGTCCATGCATATAACCCTTTGCATTTAGCCTACCTCACTCATATACTCAGTACATTCAGACGTACTGACGCATTGATGCTATGGTTTTGCATGTTGAACACACGTTTTGCACGTACTATCGGAGGTCATATTTTTGCAGTTTAGAATAGTTAAAAGTCATATTTGTGCACTGTCAAAGTTTAAGGCCAAA
>NW_025825806.1:0-1566 GCF_002878395.1 Capsicum annuum | reverse complement strand
TTTACTTGTTCAACTTTTTACTAGTTTAAGTGTCTACCTGTGTACACCCAAAGTGGAGGTCATAGATGTAATTTGAGGATAAGTTAAAAGGACATATTCATGTATTATGCCTAATAGTTTTATGATATTTCTATTATAGAGAATAAAGTTTACTTTATAATGTAAAATCCAATATTACTTTGAAGGCAAATAACCAAATGCTTTTTGTATATAACTAATTCAGATTTCAAGAACTTAGTACCTGATATTGTGATTATGAGTGATACCAATAAGAAGTTTTTCACTCATAAAGAAATACCAATTCAAAATTTAAAATGTATGAGTTTTGAATTCTAATTATTCGTTTTGAGTTATTTATTTCTAAATTAATAATTTATAAATATTAAATAAATTTCTTAAGTTAAATACATTGTAGTTTGAACCAAGACTACTAACTTTTGCCGGATTTTTTAATGCTTAATGGCGTAGTGTTGGCGTTATTATTAAAGTAATTTAACTTCACTCATTGTAGTAGTGCAAGAAATTAATATATACCGCCAATATATGTTTCTAATAAAAATATATTAACTAAACCTTAATGGATAGAGTTATGAAATATCTTTAATATCGAA
The DNA here is from genome assembly GCF_002878395.1 of Capsicum annuum. Classification (NCBI taxonomy): domain Eukaryota; kingdom Viridiplantae; phylum Streptophyta; class Magnoliopsida; order Solanales; family Solanaceae; genus Capsicum; species Capsicum annuum. Next base: position 955 of record NW_025825806.1, on the reverse strand, counting down.
AGCTATCAGGTAATTAAGTGAATAATAAGTAAAATATATATATGTGAATGATCGTTGTACACCATTGCCACACGAACAATAAAAGGAATAAATAAAGAAGAAGAGTAGAGAGGGAATAGATAGTAATTCTTATTTACCCCTAATTTTTGACTAAAAGATATATACTTCAAATTCTGATAGATATCAAATAGATCTTGATAGATCTTTATCTATATAGGCATTCACTATAATGTAAATACATTTATAACACCCCCTTGAATGTCGATATGTCGATATCAACAATGACTCATTATTTCGATTCTAGCTCAATTAGCTGACTATCTGAACTTTCTATCTTATTGGTTCAATTAGCTGACTATCTGAATTTTTTGTCTTGTTGGTTCAATTAGCTGACTATTTGAACTTTTCTATCTTGTTGGTTCAATTAGCTTACTATCTGAACTTTCTGTCTTGTTGGTTCAATTAGCTCAATTAGCTGAATATCTGAACTTTCTGTCTTGTTGGTTCAATTAGCTGATTATCTGAACTTCCTATCTTGTTGGTTCAATTAGCTGACTATCTGAATTTTTTGTCTTATTAGTGACACCTTGTAATCCCTCTCTCTTGCCCTCAATTATTTTAAGAAAGACAAAACATGAATCTCTCTGTTTTAGTTTACTTGGCTCCTATAATAAAAGTAGATATTTCAATTTAATTAGCCATTTTCACAAATCAAGAGAGATTTGTTACTTCTTTCTCATACTAACCTTAGTACGGTGTTAAATAGCTACTTAAACTATCAACCCGTTGTTTGATACATCAGAGTGGATAGATAAGAATATCACATGTGTTGGGATTATATCCCACGAGGCTATTTTATTTCCCTTCATATGAGATAGTAATCCCAGCATTTTACTGTATATAATAATAGTCTAAATATTAGTTCATACATATCAAACATGAGATAAAGTTAATC
>NW_025825805.1:0-1933 GCF_002878395.1 Capsicum annuum | reverse complement strand
AAGAAAGAAATACACATTATAGGGAAAGCAATACCCTCAGTTTATGGGAAAAACAATACCCTCAGACTCTAGGAAGGTATTAAGAGTATATAGATAACTCCGACCAGTGCCGGTATCAAAAGTAGCACCCCTTCGTTAAAAAACCCAAGACATAGCAACTAAAATCTTATTGGGTCTAGTAGAAACACTGACCGAAGGACAATACCGCTGCATATGATCTAGCTGACTATACTTGAAGCATCAATTCTTTCCCACACAATAAAATCTATGATGCCACTGACCACATAATCGACAAGAAGGATAGGGAGGGACTAACCTGGCTCTACTAGACTAATATTAGGCACCCTCTTCCCTAGGACTTCAACCTTTTTAAAAATAATAATCACAAACGACTTTCGGTAAGGGGCTTAAGCCAACGGGTATGAACTAAAATTTCCCTTGATCCCTTCTTTAGTACATTGTCTCCCATGTTTACCGCTATTTTGATGACCCCACCTTTTTCTGAATATCTGAACTTCTTGTTCTGCCTTTCCCCCATCTTAAACTGATTCCTTTTCCCACCAATAAGACAAGACTTACGTGATAGATGATAACGCTCAAACTACACCTCTCTTATGAGAATGTAAGCGATTGTTGTTAATATATAACCCAACTAGGTTGGGGTTGAATCCCACAAGGAATAGGGTGTGAATTTGAGTTATCTACGGGTTAATCAACTGATAGTTATCAGTTTCCTATGAATGGGGATTTTTTGAAGTGTAACAAATAATTACTTCTCAGTTCAGTGTTTGAAATCAATATGATAAGAAAAACCAAAGATATGTTCACTAGGGGTATTGGGATTTGACAGACACTAGTAACAGTTCAAGATTCTTGTGGTAGGTAGGAACAATAGACTATCCTTGTCGAAGTTATGTCTAAATGTTTCTCAACCTATTTAGATATTTAATGACCTAATTCTCTTAAACTTAGGGAATTTATATTTCATAATAGGATGTTATCCCAAGTTAATTTAATCTTGCTACAACATTAATTATTAAATGGAAGTTTAATGTTTCTACGTCCCTGTTAATAATTCACTTCTTACTAGGGTTGATTTCTTATCTCAATCAAATCAACTGTAAGCAAAGTCTATTGTTTGCAACCAATAGTCAGTATGTAAAATAATGGAATTAACAAGAAGTTCCTACCACCGTTAGAATCTTGAACACTTAGTTACATTACAAACCCAAACCCATAGATCCCACAACTCGGGTTAATGAAACTTAGCTACTCATAATAAAATAAGCAAGACAACAAGTTGAATTCATACTTATATAGATGATCTTATAGGAAGATGAATAGCAATGAGTGTTTCTCAGATTTGATCCAGTAGAAAATCTCAAAATAATTGTAATAATCTCTCTAAAGAATTAAAGTCAGAAAATAGAGAAAAAATGCTCAAAATGTGAGTTCCAGATGTCTTAGATGATGAATGAAAACCCTAACATATGCTTTATAAACTTCACGCTAATTATGGAAACAAAATAATAGATCACAGTATTTTCTTGGACAGGTGACGACGTGTGTGATAGCTTATCAGGTGTCTGACGGCTTATCAGGAATATCGTCAGTTCCTCTTCACTTTGATAATCTCTACCTTGGACTGACGATGAGGCTAGACGTTTTATCAGACATGTGATGACTCATCAGAGATATCATTACTTCTTCACTTCAAAATCCATTCTTTGCCTAAGCCTGACGGCTTATCATACTTCTGACGGCCTATCACAGATATCGTCACACATTCCAGCTAAAGGCCATTCTTTGTCTAAGCCTGACATCAACTTTGATAGCTTATCATAATGCTGATGACTTATCAAACAAGTTGTCAGCTATTCTTCCTTCTCTACTTGCTCAGAAATCAACTCTTTTGCTCCCAAAATTGTTGATT
>NW_025825804.1:0-1760 GCF_002878395.1 Capsicum annuum | reverse complement strand
TTTTCCTTTCTTGAAGGGATTTTTGAGCATCATTTTTGTTTCAACTTTTATTTTCTATGTTTTCTCAGAATCTATTGCTAAATTTCTTATATTCTTGTCAGTAATTCTATCTGATCCACAAATGCATGGTTGAAAATAGATAACTATTGCATGTAATTATATGTTATTTTGGATTACTGATTCTCGCTGTCTTTTCGACTTTTGAAACTGATTAATTGCTGCAAATCTAATCATCTCGTGAAAAAATATGTAATATTAAGCTTGATGTTTTCAGATTGGGTATTTGGTGCTTGATTTTTTCCACATATTTAATATTACCTTAGAAGAATGTGAAAGCAAACTAAAAGGCAGCAAGCTCTGCTGGCTGGTGGGGTGGTCTACTCGGATAGATGGTCAATTGAGAATTTGGGTGGGATAACAATATAATGAGTTTGATGATTAATTACACACACTGACTGAGTTAACTACTTTGATAAAATTTATTACAGTAGCATTTTTGGATAAAAATTCACCAATTAATTAATAAGAAGTCTTATTGTGAAAGCTGTTAGAACAATAATGATAATTGTACAAGAAATTCAAAATAAAACTTGCTTGGCTTAGAGGCACGATAATACGCTTCTTGAAGATAGTTGGAGTCTCTCCCATGAGCAAACGAAAGAACAAGTGACAACTCTATTTTTGGGATTCAACTAAGCCACAAATCAAGTAGCATTCAAGGATGTTGCTCTTCTATTCTTGAATTGGTGATTTCACCATTTGATCAATGTCTCTCTAGTGTTTTCAAGGGGAAAGTAGTTTTGAGTGCTTGTCTTTTCAAACCAAAGAAAACACTATTTATAGGATGAAAGTTTCATGCATGAGAAACATATTAGTTAAGTAATAGTTAATAGGTTCATGTATGTTTTAAAACAAAAAATGTCATTCTTTTAAGAACCTATAACGTAAAACTTAATGAATAATGAATTTGTCAAATACATTTCCTTTGTAACTCAAAACTTATGAATAATGAATTTATCAAATTCATTTCCTTTGTAACTCAAAACTTTAAGTGATGCATTTGTTTCAAAACTAATTGAAACATAACTCTTAAAAATCTTTAACCGATGTATTTGTTTCAAAATTTATTGAAACATAAAATCAACAGTCTAAAGACAAGAATATCCCTCAAATTCATTTAAGCATTTTTTTATTTTTCTTAATTTTATTTTTTATATTTGTACTAATAAATTTATTCAAATAAATTAGTTTACAAATTTTATTATTATTTACAAAAATGTCCTCAAATTTCTTTAATTTTTTTCTAAATCTTTTTCAATTTATTCAATATGAGTTACTTCTTTTCAATTTATCAAAATAATAATATCCCTCCAAATAATTTTAGTTATAAAAAACTACTCCATTAACTCAAAAAAAATATTCATTGGTCAAAATTCGAAAACAAATTGCATACAAGCTTTAATTTTGGCAATAGGATATTCATAAATAAAAATAATTTTTCTACTTAGTTTAAACACTCTATAGAATACAATTTTATTTTAATAATGATGTTATTTTCCCATCCAAATGTTATACGTACCTCCCTCCAATTTAAAAACAACACAAAGTGGGAACAACATGCAAATGATGAACAAACTAGGAAAAGATAATTAAAAAAATATTTTTTGTAAGTGAATGATTAAATAAATTCTAAAGTAAATAATTAGTTATATTGTTAACTTTTTTTATTTAAAAAAAATAATAAACTTTTATAAAAAAAA
>NW_025825803.1:0-1138 GCF_002878395.1 Capsicum annuum | reverse complement strand
ACCTATATTCACACTATCTTTTTTCATGAATACTATTTATATTGAAATACTAATGAGGAATTTGAATATACATCTTACTCTGTCGTAACTGAATGACTCAGAAGAATGGGGACATAAACTTTAAACTTAAGGACTCTTAGCACACTAGGGAACTCCTCTCAAGCCACTTTTGTGTGACTTCTAAAACTTCTTGCTTACCAAATCTGAGAGAACTATCAGGGGAGAAGATTGGGACTCCCCGATCATGTTATATCAACAACATTACAGAGATAGAGAAGTATAGATTTGACATTATAGATTATGAGAAGGAATATGAAATCACATCATACTTGGGCTTAGAGAACAATTTTTATAAACATGATTAAAGTTCTTCAAGCTCGAAACCTAAAAGCATTGCTGAGACACTTTTGAGACTGCATACAATCATATAACTATTTATGGTGACTATTTGAGAAGGCTCTATCTGTAAAGGTTCAAGCTTAACTATTTTTGTTATCTTAAAAATAAAGTAGAGATGGTCTGAATAGAGCAAGGTGAAAATATGTATAAGTTTCTTAGAGGACCTTTCTATAGCACAATCTGAGACTTGAATGAAGGGAAACATTTTCTAAATGTTCTATACCCTCTCGAAGAAAAGTGCAGATGCCTTCATTAAATTCCGTAAGACTCTACTAAAAACGGCTTCATAGACACCCTAGAACACTTGAACTCTACGCTCTAATACCAAGTTTGTAATGCCCCAAAAATGGATTGCAAGATCTCACACGGTGCCTGGGGCTACAGGTGATCCAAAGCTAACCCTTCTACTGGTATGACTTACAAGAAACTAAATAAACTACATAAATCTAAACAAAATCAAAGGAAACATAGAGAAATGCTAAAATCTGTAAAACACAATATTGATACAAATTTACAATCTGATAAATCTGAAGGATAAAATTGAATATACATGATTGACTTTAACTAACATCTATGAAGCCTCTACTATACTGACTATAAATAGTAGGCAAACTACTCCAACTATCTTTAATCAATACATATGAATAAGAGAATAAACAACATAACTAGATCTAACTGATGTCCCCAAAGTAGGAGGACTCATCATCTTGCTGGTTGAAATCTACTACTATCTGAGTGA
>NW_025825802.1:0-2265 GCF_002878395.1 Capsicum annuum | reverse complement strand
AAACTTAATTTTTGTTTACAATTAGATGATTGTTTTTTCGTATAAATTTAATCATCAGGGAAGGAATGGATTCGGGTGGAGGCATGAGGGGAAAGGAGTATAAAAAAAATATTTATATTAAAGAAAATTAAAAAAATAATTTTATTTTTAAGAATATAATGAAAAAATCATAATACTCATGTTTATTTATAAAAATTGCACAGAAAAGATGGAGGAATAGTAGGATAAAAATTCAAATTATTTTTGACAATCTAAAATCATTAAATTGTCAAAATATAAAAAATATGAAACATAAAATCTTTTTTGCAATTACATGATTATTTTTACTAATATACACTAAATTTTGAAAGCAGATGGGTGGGTGGATTGGTGGTAGAGACTATTAACAATACACCATATTTAAATTGTGAATGATATTATAAATAAAAATATGAAACTTAATTTTTGTTTACAATTAGATGATTGTTTTTTCGTATAAATTTAATTATCAGGGAAGGAATGGGTTCGGGTGAAGGCATGAGGGGAAAGGGGTAAAAAAATATTTATATTAAAAAAATAAAAAAAATGATTAGGGAATTAGGAAAGGCGGATAGAAAAAGATTTTATTTTTTTCTCATTTTTTTAAAAAATGAAATGATAAATAATTTTGTTAAAAATAATATAATGTAACAAGTTTGAATGAGACATTTCAATATAAAATATAAAAAATATTACTGTACTTGAATATTTTCGTATAATATGGAATATCCTATCCTGTCTGGAATATTCGGACAAAGTTGACCCTTGCCCCCAAAATCAAACGCAATCATCTTTATTTCCCCATTTGCCATTTCTTTATCGCTTTCCTAAATTCTCATTTTCCTTATATTTATTAGTTTTGTCATTATTTTTATGATACAATAAAATGATTAAACATGCATATTATTTTTTTCTTATATTTATTAATTTTATCCTCATATATTATTTTAATAATATTTTTATTTAGACTTTTATAATTAAATTATACATGATAATAACTTTTCATTAATAGTTTTTTGTTCTTTATTAAATGACTATCAAAGATATTTTGATAATTTTATGATGTAATAATAATAATAATATAATATAATAATAATAATAATAGTAAAATATATATATATATATATATATATATATATATATATATATTTGTCGCCGGAGCTTGAAGGGAGAAATTTTGCAGAACTCTTGGTTAGAAGAGAGTTGAAAGAGACTGTCGAAAGAGAGAGGGAGAGGAGAGAGATGGTTGATTTGGAGGAGAGAGGTGTGGGTTGGTCTGTATTTTTGAAAAATTAGAAAGTTTTAAAAATATTAATCAAGTCCACAATTAACTTAATCAAGTTTCCTAATTATGTTTGACCCTTTAAGTTGGTCAATGTCACCAATCCTTCATTCAAGACTTAAAAAGGACACATTTCCTTCAACTTTATCATGTTTTTATGCCTATTACTTGCTTTTGAACCTTTTATGTGTCTTTTTGATAATTGTATGCTATCGGCTTCGTTTAACTTGTTGGGTTTAGGTGTCATTGTGATTTAGATAAATCGGCTCATGATATAATGGATTCGTGATCTTAGGTTAGGTAAGGCTGCCTCTATTTGTAAATACTTTTGGTAAATTTGTCGATGAACATGTGCCATCGAGGATTTTTTTTTTTTGTTAAGTGGGAAATTTTATCAACCAAAGTAGACAATTCAGTTCCATTGGCTCGTTGAGACTCTAGAGCAAGATCATTACAATTTAAAATCAACTAGGAACATTGTGGAAAGCTATTTAAAGACTAGCAAATTGCGTTACTTGATCTGCTTCTGTCCGACAGTGTGAACTGTGAAGTTGGAGTACGATGCCTTTAATTCTATGATGCTCTTCTATTGAAATTTTTTACTTTCTTTTGCCCCACACATGGTAAACCAATGTTAATGCGATGATTCAAAGCGATACGAGCCCCTCTTGTTGCATGTGGCTGATGCAAGCCAACCTTACAGAAGCGAGCAACATCATAGGGTTGAGCGAGATGTAAGCTGATATGAGAAGCGAGCACATCATGTTGATTTAATTTTTAGTGTTAGTATTAAAATTAAAACAAAAATCACTTCATATTGATTTCATATTTAGAAAAAAGTAGTTGCTACTTCAAGCCGAGTTGAGGAAGATGAGGAAGTTGAAGATGATGAGCAAAATCATGGTAATGAAGGAATATAACATTTGGACAATCCTGATGAAGTAGATGAGCTTTAGAAGAACATG
>NW_025825801.1:0-1584 GCF_002878395.1 Capsicum annuum | reverse complement strand
TTCTTTTTTAATAATTAATTTTCATTCTGTCTATTCCTTATTCTCAATATGTCGACGGTTAGAGATAGGGATTGAGCGTTTGTGGCAATTGATGAACCATATGTTGCAACAACTGGTTAATCTATTGCGACAAATAGATCATATGTTGCAACAGATAGTTATTAATAAAAAAAGGATTATTGTTATTAAGAGAGTGAAAAGTCATGACTTTTCGATTATTTAATATGAAAAATGGTTCATAAATAAATAATAAGGAAATAAATGACAAACACAATTTATAACCATAAAAGAATGATTATTTAATTTTAATAATTGATTGTGACTTTTCACCATTTTTGTTTTGAAATTTATTTTTAAAAATTATTTATTTATTATATAATAAAAAATTCACAACATTGGATTAATTAAGGTATATGAAGATTGTTAAAAAAAAAGGTGAATAGTCATGACTTTTTGTGTAACATATTCAACGTTGCTAATGCATCAAATTTTTCATCTATTGCGATTGATGAATCAGCTTTTAGAAGAAATCCAAAAAGCTCCTAAAACAGATGATCGATTTGTTGCAACATATGGTATATATGTTGCCACAAATGGGTTATATGATCCAACAAATATACAATTTGTTGCCACAAGTCAATAAAAATGGTTATTATTTTATTAAAGAAACGATTATTGAAAAGGTGTCTTCGATTTTCTAATTGAGAAAAAGGTTATTTAATTAATAACTAATTAATAATAATAATCTGAAAAGTCATGACTTGTCACAATAATAAAAAACTCACCAGCTTGATTTAATTAAGTCATTTCTTTTCACAAAAAATAATAAAGAAATAAATGATAAACACAATTTATAACCGTAAAAAATAATTATTTAATTTGAATAATTGATGTTAATATTAAATAGGTGACAAGTAGTGACTTTTCGTCATTTTTGTTTTTATATCTATTTTTTAAAAAAATTATATAATAAAAAAGTCACCAAATTTGGATTAATGATATGATGATTAATAAAAAAAAAGATAGATTATATGTTGCAATAAATAGGTATCTGATGCAATAGGTTGTTGATTTGTTGCAACAGATGATATATCTGTAGTCACAAATGGGTTATCTGATACAAAAAATATAGAATTTGTTGTCACAACTCAATAAAAATGGTTATTGCAAAGAACTAATTAATAATAATAAGCTGAAAAGTCATAACTTATCACAATATTCAAAAATTCAGCCAACAACTTGATTTAATTAAGTCATCACTTTTCACAATAATCAAACATGTAATTAATAAATGGAGGTGAACAGTCGCGCCTTTTTTCCTTATGCATTCAAATTCAATCCTCTATAATTAGGTCCCTCCTTACTCACTCGTTCATTTTACTACACTCTATTTATTTCTTGCATCTTATCTTTCATATTACACCTTCAATCACTTTCTCTTCCCTGACTTAAATAAGTTTTTTTCTTACTTTGTGTGTAAATATACCCAATTTGTAGTATACATTGTATTACATTCAGATTCTTTTCTTTACTTTTGTTTTTACGTTTTTCTTTTCTTTACTTTTATTTTTACTCTTTTTGTCA
>NW_025825800.1:0-2031 GCF_002878395.1 Capsicum annuum | reverse complement strand
AATCATTAAAAACTCATAAACATAAAATCTTTGAGTTTTAGAAAAGGGTACTTGAGCTTCTTGGATGAAAGGGACCCAAGAATCGACATCTACATTTTGGGGAAACTCTTTTCTTGAAGGCACTTGGAAGATTTCTTGATTTTCTCTTGATTTATCCCTTGATCTCTCTTGATTTTTATGGAAGGATAAGAGAGGGTTTGATTTTTAGAAACCCTAGTTTTGGAAGTGGAAGAAGAGAAATGAGGCCCTAAGCCCTTAACCGGGTATTTATAGAAGATGGGGAAGAGGGGAAAAAGAACAAAAAGCCCTTAGAATTAAGCTGAAAAATGCTGATTTTACATGCTAGCGCGACGTGCCATAATCGCACCAGCTCACTGGAAATCGGACAATTGCGAAATTGCTCAACGGCGCAACGCGATGGAAATTGCATTGTCCCATTAGTTACGAACTGGAACTATACCACGGTGCGGTGGAATCATGGAGGTTCACTGGATTTTGACAATTGCCATTTTGGCAGGCTCTGCGACGCGCTAAGGTGACAGGTGGCACACTGTCTCACTAAAATGGCTCTAACTCTTCACCCGAGTGTCGAATTTGGGTGAATTTGGTATCGATGGAAATATTATTCAATGATCTATATGAAAAAATTTGAAATTAGGGAAATTCCACACGGTTCAAAATATTTCACACTTGAGAAGATATTTCTGAAACTTTTAGACTCGAATTTTAGCTTTACTGAATACACTCTAAGTCTCAGACTGGAAGAGGACTTTGCAGGGTATTACATTATCTCCCCCTTGGGAACATTCGTCCTCAAATGTTTCTTGATAGACTAAGAATACTGATCAACAAAACTTACTCAAGAAATGGAAACATCTCAAGGCATGACTAAGCAACTGGAACAACTGACATACTGAATTCTCATACTGGGCATGCATATTTGATGCATGAAATACTCGACTAAAGTTACTCATAGATGGATTATCATAACACTTATGCATATCTGATGCATGGACTCGTAACTGGGATGATCTCATAAATGCATGACTGAACATACACTGACAAGTTGAACTCTTTATACTGAATGTGCATGTCTAATGCACGAATGTCTTACTAAACTAACTTTCAAAGGCACAACTGACAATGCGATGAAAATTGATGCTAAACTCATAAAGAAAATCTAAACATGCATCTGGATGGATCTAATGACATACAACATCATAATACTATGGCGCATCTCCCTCTTGGGGTTTTATGTCCCTCTAAACACACTTTGCTGAACTATTGGGGCGGTGCACGGGGCACCTATAGACTAGGTTATGATTAACCGATTGAGATTGAAACTCATGCATAACTCATGATAGCATATAAGCTTGAAATGGAAGTAATGGATCTAACAATGCATTTCATAAAGATAAAGGGCTCATAACATACCCAGGTCTATTTCAGGGAATCCTTCCCGATCGAGGTGAACCTGAAGCGCCTGGAGTCTACCCCTTTGAGTTAGCACTCTATATTCTCGCATTCTATGGCCTGGATCACCACACCCAAAGCACACATCACTACCGGCTCTACACATACCTTGGTGTCGCTTGCCATACTCTCCACAATGCGAATGGGTTCGAATACCACTAGCACTACTATGGGCTTTGGAGCTTGGTGCTCCCTCAGATCTGACACCCCCAAGCACAGATGTGGGTACACTATATAAAGATGGAGATGAAACTAAAAATATCCAACCATGCTGAGAACTACTGCTACCTTAGGACCTTGACTGTGAGAAACCACTACTACCTGTCTTGGCTCTCTTACTCACTCTCTCTCTTTCCTTTATCTTATCTACCTCAATCTTTTGTGCATGCATCATTAGCCTAGAAAGATCCATATCTCTATTGGGAATAGCAGCTCCACACTCTTTAAATACATAACTCGATACCCCAGACAAAAACTTACTCATACTCGTTCTAGGGTCAACTACTAGATAGGGAGCATACTTAGCTAATTGGTTAAACTTAAGACAATACTCTTTCA
>NW_025825799.1:0-1584 GCF_002878395.1 Capsicum annuum | reverse complement strand
ACCCTTGATCAACAATCTAATAACAACCACAATACTTAGTGAATACAGTATTTCCTGTGGGATCCGACACCCAACCCATTTGGGTTGTATATTTGACAGCGACCGCTTACACTTTCTAATAAGAGTTGTAATTTGGGCGTATCAAATTTTAGCCCCATTGCCGGGGAGTACGGTTGTCAATTAATTTTATGTTTGTTATCTGACCTTTGGTTAATTTTCCTAAATTTTACTTTTATTTTTTATTTTTGTTTTGTGTAGGTTACTTATTGTAAATGCCAAGTACACAGAGATCGGGTGCACTGTTATTACTAGTACATTTGGAACAACAGTTAATTGGAAGAATGGCAAACCCCCAAGATACTGAAAGACTAGCCGCTCTGGCTAGAGCTCAACTTAATCAGCAAAATGAAGGCCAGCCGGTATGTCATCCTAATCCTGATGATGGTTTGGAGGATGATGATTTGTTAGATCCTGTCAACCTAAGGCGTGTAGAGTATGTTTTAAATAAAACAAGGCATCCTGAAATACTCAGCGATGGCCAACATCGTGGACGACCACTCTTGCGATGGACCACCACTTTGGCCGTCAATGTTATCTAGAACTTGGCTCTCAAGGATCATCATCGACAGTCCAAGTAGTGGACCACTAGTTTTGTGATAGACAACCACTTTGGCTTTCAGCGCTAAGCAGAACCAACCTCTTCAAGACCACCGATGGCTCACATAGTGGACCATCATTCTTGCGACGGACCACCACTTTGGCTGTCAGCGCTAAGCAGAACCAGTCTCTTCAAGATCATCAGCGACAACCCATATGGTGGACCGTCAGTGTTGTGATGGACCATTACTTTGGCCATCAGCACTAAGAAGAACTTGACTTTCAAGGATCATCAGCGACGGCTAATAAAGCTTGTTCGAATAGAAAAGTTTTTGTTGGGAAAAGAAAGGGTTTACATAAATATAAAGGCTTTAACTTTTGGATAGAGGGTAGATGCCTTAACCGGATCAGCCCACATGAGAATATAATTGAATAAATAATACATTCCTTAAGTTTGAAAGAATTAAGGGATAAGCTACTCATTTAGGTTGAGAAACTGATGGGTAAACCATAGAATTCAATTACTCTTGCAATTGAAATTGTTCATTGGAAATTCAAAATAGTTCACAATCCTAGCCGCTTAAGCATCTTGGTAACCATAACTCTAGTTTGACTACTCTTACTGAATTACTATTTGCAATACAATCGACAATTGGATTACTTTCTGTGAAAAATATTTGAATACAGTTGATAAATCAAAACCCCCACTTTATTCTGGAAGTCTTGATCAACAGTCTAATAACAACACAATACTTAGTGAATACAATATTCCCTGTGGGATTCGACACCCAACCCATTTGGGTTCTATATTTGACAGCGATCGCTTACACTTTCTAACGAGAGTGGTAATTTAGGCTTATAACACGCACATCAGCATTGCCAATTTATTCTCCCGTGTTTACTGTCGTGCACATCATGGACTTTACATGAGGCACCTCGCTGAAAATCTGCGTGTAAATCAGCACTGTGGAGAACATCTTTATCTAT
>NW_025825798.1:0-1838 GCF_002878395.1 Capsicum annuum | reverse complement strand
AAATTCTGCAATATACCTCTTTATCTCACTCCCCCAATAGATCTCATGCATATCACGATACATCATGGTGGCTCCTGGATGAATACAGTAATGTGCACCATGCGCTTCTGAAAGAATTCGTTGCCTCAAGTCGTCTACACCTGGCACACATAGACGACATGAACACCATCTCCCCCTAGAGAGAAAACCACTATTTTCTAACCTCTGAATGACCCTTTCAACTTAACTAGGATGATATCTGATGGAGAGATGGGTCTAGGCCAGTTTCTCATCACTTTGGTCATTTGAAGATGAACTATAACGCCATCACCAAAAATAATATGACAATGGAATACTGCTAAACTTAGAAAAAATTTGCACTTACTGAATTTGGCGAACAACTGATGAGTTCTGAGAGTTTGAAGTCGATTCTGAGGTGATCTACTTGATAATTCTTATTACGAGAATAGGAAAGAATGTCATCGATGAAGGATATAATGCACATGTCCAAGTACTGTTTGTACAAGCGATTCATTAAGTCCAAGAAAGCTATTAGGGCACTAGTAAAACCAAAGGACATGACTAGAAACTTCAAATGACCATACCGGGTTCTGAAAGCTATTTTCAAAATGTCACATTCTCTAACTTTGAGTTGATGATAGCCTGATCTGAGGTCTATCTTAGAAAAGTAACTAGCACCCTGAAGTTGGTCAAACAAGTCATCAATTCTAGGAAGTGGGTACTTAATCTTGACTGTGACTTTGTTCAACTAATGGTAGTTTATACACATTCTGAGAGAACTATCTTTCTTATGCACGAATAAGACTGGTGTGCCCTATGGGGAAATGTTGGGTCTAATGAATCCTTTATCTAGGATATTCTTTAACTGTTCTTTTAACTTTCTGAGTTCTGCTGGTGTCATTCTATATGGAAGAATAGATATAGGTTGCATATTTGGAAGAAGGTCTATTCTGAAGTCTATTTCCCTAGCAGGAGGAATTCCTGGAAGATCTTTGGGAAATATATCTATGAATTGATTCACTACTGGAACTGACTCAAGAGTTGGAGTTTTTGAGTTAGATTCTTTGACTCACATAAGATGGTAGATACATCCCTTGGATATCATTTTTCTCACACTAAGGTATGAAATCAACTGACTCTTAAGCGCTGTGGTACTACTCCTCCATTCAAGGACTGGTTCATTTGGAAACTTAAAATGAACTATTCTATTTCTACAATCAACTGAGGCATAATATGAGTGGATCTAATCTATGCTGAGAATGGCATCAAAATCAGCCATCTTTATCTCTACAAGGTCTGATGAAGTAACTTTCTAAGATATCATAAACGGATAGTTCTTGTACACCCATCAAGCTATGATAGATTTACCCACTGGGGTAGAAATTAAGAAAGGCTCTACTAGAATTTTTGGACTAACTCCGAAGTTAACGGCTATATAAGGAGTTACGAAAAATAAAGAAGCACCTAGAACTAACAAGGCATAAACATATAAATGGAAGATCTGTAATGTACCAGTGACCATATCAGGAGAATTTCCCTGATCTTATCTAGATTGAAGTGCATAAAGTCTATTTGGGCGTTGCCCAATGGTGGCACTGGAAGCAACACAATGTTGATTCAGGCGATCGGACTGAGCTGAGTGACAATTATATTGACCCTATAAACCTGACTGAGGATAATCTCTGACTCTGTGGCCTGGATTTCCACACCCAAAACAAACATCACTGCTAGCTCTGCAGATACCCTGATGGTTCTTGCCACATTACTGGCATAAAGGATTTGTTTAAGCACTGCTGACAGTACCCTGAGATTTAGAGCCATGCACCCTATCTTTATTA
>NW_025825797.1:0-1968 GCF_002878395.1 Capsicum annuum | reverse complement strand
TTCACCAACCAAACAACATTCAAAATAAAAAAATCCCCTTCTAGTCCTTGCAGTTAACTATTTTCAAGTAAACCTCATTAGAAAAAAAAAATCTTCTTTAAAGTCCCTACACATAACCAATTTCAAGTGACTAAGTTTCAAAACAAAACCACATTAAAAATACAAACTCCCCTTTAAAGTCCCTACACTTAACCATTTTCAAGTTACTAAGTCACCAACCTAACAACATTCAAAACACAAAATCCCCATTAAAGTCCCTTCCCTTAACCATTTTCAAGTGACTAAGTATCAAAACAAAACCACATTCAAAATAAAAAATTTGTTTTAATGTTTCTACACTTAACCATTTTCAAGAAACTAAGTCAACAACAACACCACATTCAAAATAAAATATTCACTTTGAAGTTCCTACAATTAACCATTTGCAAGTTACTACGTCACCAACCTAACGACATTCAATACACAAAATTCCCATTAAAGTCCCTACACTTAACCATCTTAAAGTGACTAAAAAAAAAAAAAAAAAAACCTCCTTCTAAAAAAAAATCCTCTTTATATTCTGTACACTCAACCATTTTCAAGTGACTAAGTATTAAAATAAAACCATATTCAAAACAAAAAATTCCCCTTAAAGTCTCTACAGTTAACCATTTTCAAGTGACTAAGTCAACAATCAAACCACATTCAAAACAAAAAATCCCCTTTAAAGTCCATACACTTAAACAATTTAAAGTAATTCAGACACCAAACCATTTTCAAGTAACTATATCACCAACCAAACCACATTCAAAACATAAAATCTTATTTAAAAAATCCCTACACTTAACCACTTATAAGTAACTAAATCACCATCTAAACCACATTCAAAACAAAAAATCATTTAAAAGTCCCTACCCTTAAACATTTTCAAGTGACTATGTATCAAAACCAAACCTCATTTAAAACAAAAAATTCCTTTTAAAGTCCGTTCAATTAACCATTTTCAAGTAACAAAGTCTCCAATCAAACAACCACATTCAAAACACAAAATCCCCTTTAAAGTACCTATATTAAATCTTTTTAAAGTTACTAAGTATAAAAAAAAAATCACATTCAAAACAAAAAATCCCATTTAATGTCTCTACACATAACCAGTTTCAAGTGACTAAGTGTCAAAATAAAACCACATTCAAAACAAAAAATTTCATTTAAATATCCTACACTTAACCATTTTCAAGTGACTAAGTCACCAACCAAACTACATTCAAAACAAAAAATCTCCTTTAAATTCTTTACACTTAACCATTTACAAGTGACTAAATTTCAAAACAAAACACATTTAAAACACAAAATTCTCTTTAAAGTCTCTACACTTGTCCATTTCAAAGTAACTAAGTATCAAAACAAAACAACATTCAAAACAAAAGATACCCTTTAAATTTCCTACGCTCAACCATTTTCAAGTGAAAAAGTATAAAAATAAAACAACATTCAAAAACCAAAAATCCACATTAAAGTCCATACACTCAACAGTTTTCAAGTAACTAAGTCAACAACCAAACTACTTTCAAAACAAAAAATATTCTTTAAAGTCTCTATACTTAACCATTTTCAAGTGACTAAGTGTCAAAACCAAACCACATTCAAAATAAAAAATCCCCTTTAAAGTCCCTACACTTATTCATTTCAAAGTAATTAAGACACCAAACCATTTTCAAGTAACTATATCACCAAACAAACCACATTCAAAATATAAAATCTCATTTAAAGTCCCTACACTTATCCACTTTCAAGTAACTAAATCACCAAACAAACCACATTCAAAAGAAAAAGAACGCTTTAAAGTCTTTACACTTCACCATTTTCAAGTAACAAAGTCAACAACAAAACCACATTCAAAATAAAATTCCCCTTTAAAGTCACTTGAATTAACCATTTTCAAGTAAATAAGTCACCAAACCATTTTCAAGTAACGATATCACCAATCAA
>NW_025825796.1:0-4572 GCF_002878395.1 Capsicum annuum | reverse complement strand
ATGCCTATGTGAAGAAGAATTAAGTATTTGACATGTTTTTTATCCAAATTATGATTTCATGCCATATCCATATGCTTAACTTATGTCTACTATATGTTTGACAAAATATTTAAGAGAATAGAAAACTATGCATTGTGGTTCATTAGGTCTTAAAAGATAAATTCATGCTTTGTTCTTATGGATAGTTGATTTCCTTGAATTTGTAGTGCGTTGTGGGTGTATGATAGAATGCCATGATGAATTGTTGAGGTAACTATGATGTTTGTGCATAGTATTTGCTGTGGACCCAAAGCATGCTCCCCACATGTTCGATTGGATGGTTATATGAAGAAATGAGGCTATTTGATTTGCTAAGTATGAAGTCCTCAATTATGTGTTGCGTATGATAGCCTATGGGCATGTTGTGTATGAGTTATCTATCTTGTGTTACTTTATGCTATTGCGTACTTGGGGTACGTATGCCTGTAATAGTCTGCTGGTCTAGAGCCGAGTCAGTTTCACGGTAATCTCAATCGAGCGATGAACAATGAACTCCCAGTTAGTTTCAAAACTTAGGGAAAACTCAGTAATCTCGAAAATCATTCTTTATTAAATAATCGGGCTATGAAGCTCTGAAATCTTACATAACAATTCACTCTGTTACAGACCTCTGTACATTTTGTGAGATAGTAAGCTTATCTTAAAAGTAAGTGGCATTTAGAAATACTCTATCAGAGAACGGAATCAAGTGAAATCAGTCATATTGATAAAGCATCATAATATGAGAACAGATTCAGTTCAGTTGAGTACAGTTAAGAACCGGTTAAGTGTCTTTCAGTTGGGAGTAGGATTCAGCATCGAGTGAGCTAAGGATGGGAACATTCCTACGAGTAGAGGGTTTGATCCCTGGTAGCAATCCTTATGCTCCAAAACTACGTCGCCAGCGTAGGTTGAGACATCTATCCTGTGAGTAGAGGGTTAGATGAGGTGGTTGTCCTGTGAGTAGAGGGTCCCACCATTCTCGTTTGAGGTTCTGATAGTAGAGGGTCCTATCTAGTTGTCTTTACTGGTGGCGCAGTATTGACACCCTTCCAGCTAGGGTACAGGTTAGATCCCACTTATGGTAAGTGGGGCATGTCGATTAAATGATCACTCCTACAGTTTCAGTAATAGTCTTAAAAAAGAACTCAGTTAATGTGCAGAAGTTGAGGCTATCAGATACAGGCCTCCCAGTATTGTTATCATTGTCATTGAGTAGAGAGACTTCCTGTGAGATGAGGGTTGCTCTCGAACTTATTTACCCATTATCATTATCGTTGAGTAAAGAGACTTCCTTCTAGATGAGGGTTGATCTCAGATTTAGTTGTTCAGTATTCTAGAGACTTCCTGCTAGATGAGGGTTGATCTCAGATACA
Source organism: Capsicum annuum (assembly GCF_002878395.1). NCBI lineage: Eukaryota > Viridiplantae > Streptophyta > Magnoliopsida > Solanales > Solanaceae > Capsicum > Capsicum annuum. Next base: position 3,178 of record NW_025825796.1, on the reverse strand, counting down.
GTTGTTCAGTGTTCTAGAGACTTCCTGCTAGATAAGGGTTGATCTTAGATTCAGTTGTTCAGTGTTCTAGAGACTTCCTGCTAGATGAGGGTTAATCTCAGATTTAGTTGTTCAGTCTTCCAGAGTTGGTGAATTTGAATATAAAATATCAGTAATATCAGTTATCCAATTTCTCAATATGGATAAGTACAGATGCCAGATCTAGTAGCTTCAGATTCTCAGTATCTTATTATCAGTAGGGTGCCAGCGTTCAAAATGTAACATTCGGTGTCATGATGATTTCAGTTGTACTTTATCCATCCATGTGTGTATTGTTGATCAGACATGTTTCAAAATTGGTAACTGCAGAGTTTCTATATATCTTTATTCCAGCGAATACATATTCAGATTGTTATGTTTATGTATAAGCCTTATATTTTACCTTACCCTATCCTTTCATACTCGGTACATTCTTTGTACTGATGCATTCGTGCTATGGTGTTTTCCCCACCATAGGTTCAGAAGAGCGAGATTCAGAGTATATTTAGCTGTCAGATCTTGTAGCAGTGGGTGCAGCAGTGAGTCCTCATCATCTGAGGATATTCTATTTTAGTGTTTTGATGATTTTAGTAGACAGAGTTAGTTGGGGAATTGTCCCTTCAACTCCACAGTTCAGACAGTGTAGAGGCTTTTCAGACAGATGTATTGATATTTAGTTTTTAGTACTGTATATTTAGATGTTTGAACCTTATGGCTAGATTTAGCCAGTTTCCGTATTTATCATATTATATTATGCAGTGAACAAATACGGATATCAGTGAAGGGTTAGCTTGTGGTCTCTCGGGGTCACGAGCACCGTGTCGTATTCCAGTTCATGGGAATCGGAGCGTTACAAACTTGGTATCAGAGCCTAAGGTTAATAGTGTCCTAGGGAGTCTGAAAAGCCGCATATAGTAGAGTCTTATACAAGAATGTGTTGCGCACCACATTCATGTATGGGAGGCTATGGGATATTTAGAATAGTTTCTGTTATTTCATGATCCAGATCGTGCTATAGCAAGATATTCCAATAGAGTTATGTAGACTCTTGTAATGATCTACTTATGTCAGATTTACCTTACTCTTAAGGTAACAGAAGTAGTGAAGACAAAGTCTTTCAGATAGAACTTTCTCTAACGGAACCCGTAAATAGTATGGGATAGTGTTTTCTAAAGTGAGCAGAGTATGCCTTATGGGGTTAGCTGTTTATATGGTGAATGAATAGGCTTGAAATTATATATGTAAGAATCTAAGTGTAGAAGTTGGGAATTATATGTGTTGATTGATAGAGATATAGCTGTGATTCTCATGGTGTGGAGAAGTATAAGTTTAAGAGATGTGATGTTTGAAGGCTAGAATGAGAATAGTATGTTTATTAAAGATTTATGGATATTCATGTTTTGTTTTAGAAGCTAAGCTTGAATCTTTGAAGAATGTAAGTTTGTGGACTCCAAACTAAGTATTAAGATGTGAATGTGGTATTAGTAGCCTATGAAGAAATCGAAGCAGATAATGTGTTTAGTGAGACAAGTAGGTGTTGAAATGAGTGTATTTATATGATGATGATTGTAGAGACTAAGGAAAGATAAGAGTTGTATTCCAAGAAGTAGCATTGGTATTGAATTTATGTTTTTAGGTGTAGTCTTTCTGGATGAATTAAGTTATCATTTTGTGCACCGTTGTGCCTCAGACTCCAGAGTACATTGGTTGTAGTTCATTTCGGGGTTTAGCCAAGTGTTCAAAAGTGTCTGACGATGATTTAAAGCTGAGAGGAGGATGATAGAGAAAGTGATAAGTCAGGCCCTTAGAATCTGGTAATGGTGCCAGTAGGTATGGAAAAGCAGTAAAGGGAGACAGTTCCCGACCTATTCTAATTTCAGTGAAATATGACTAGAGGGACCTTGGGTCCCAAGGGGGAGATACACCATAATGTTATAATAATTGCATGTCAATTCTCTTTCTATGATGTTAACCTCATCGTTTATTGCATTTCTAGTTATGCTTTCCAGAATTTGGTATATTAGGTATATTCGTATTTAATATGCACGTTTAATAGAAAGGAACTCGAATTATGGGCATGTTTGAACATGTATTTAAGAGATTGGTTGGGTTATGATTTTGTGCATTTGAGATACATGTGTTGTGAAAATTTACCCATGAGTGGGTTGTTGAATGTTTTATATGATAGATGTGCATGACTAGTGAAAGTACGCAGAGTATTGGTGGCTTCAGTCGTGTGGTTATGTTTTGAGATATGTTGCTGTCTTGAATAAACCCAGTCGATTAGTGTTCTTGATCTGGCCTTCACATTTGAGGATGAATGTTTCCAAGGGGGAGATGATGTAATACCCCGAAAAAAAAAATTCGTTGAAATTTTGTGCATAAATATGTCGGGATCCTATCTTTGATAGTGATTTATAATTTTTATGTATGTAAATTCTTGGATTTTGACCCACCATTTTGTAGAGCATTGAATAAGCTTTCCAATGATATATGGATCAACCAAAATGGACACTCGAGCGATGAGTTATGACCATTCCAATCAAACTATGACCATTCCGATCGAACTGTGAACAGTAAAATGTGCAGGGGAAAAAAATACTGCGGCCAGGTGATTTTTTTGGTCAACTTCAAACGATCATAACTACTTATACATAATTAAATGTGTGAGATATTGTATATCAACGGAAAGCCCTGAGAGTCTTCTTTCTAATGAAATTGGTTTCATCCAATTTGGACATCGAAGTAAGAAGTTACGGCCAATTTACTTCAGCCTATTGGATAGACCACTGAAGGGCAAATTTGACATTAATTGATTTTTAAAGGTATTTTGGTCATTTCCCATTATGGTAACCCTCTCTATATACCCCCTTTGAGCTGAGAATTGTCATTTATTTTCTCTCATTTCTCTTATATCTCTCTCTCAAAATATATGCATATATATATATAGAAGAAGAAGAGTTAGGGTTAGGGTTCCAATTGGGGGAAAATCGATTCAAGGCTTCACTTCACGAATTGCTTCTGTCAATCTCTTTGGCTACGAAATCCAAGGTATGCAAGTGTTTATCTATGGGCTCGTTTCATCCATAGAGCCCACAAATCCTTTTTCAAAGGCTCAAGATACATGTGTGTATATATATATATGATTATACTTTCTAAA
>NW_025825795.1:0-1628 GCF_002878395.1 Capsicum annuum | reverse complement strand
CTTCGGCAAGGTAGCTTATGAGCTCGAAAATAAAACAACAACAAAGGGAACATTCCTAAATGCCTCGTAGCCTCTCCCCTATAAGTGTAGCATGCTACACACTCATAAAAGAGACTCTACTTAACACAGCTTTGTTGGACACACAATGACACCAAACCTAGGCTCTGATACCCTCTTTTTCACGAAACAAACTAGGTCCTGTTGAAACCTAATTTTTGCCCTCCACGACTAAATTTAATCTTGAGTTTCTTTAGTTTTTAATAAACAAAAATAATTATTTCATTCAAATAAAAAAAACTTAAAATTTTTTTGAACGTGATTTTGTCATTTTAAGTAGCGATTATATACTATCGTGTTCAGTTATACGAGATTATATAATTTGTTACTTTAATATTTATTTTACAAAATATCGGATTTAAGTAAGGCTTATCTTGAAAATAAATTCAAATGATTAAAATCTTAATTTAAATATAATTTATTCTCAAAAATAATTTATTTGGATAAATATACATTCATTTTATTAAATCAAGAAGCTCGGGATAAAAAAAAGGTATTAATTCGTATCGAATTTTAATTTAATTTAGCCAATCTATTAGATTTGACCATAACTAAATATTGGTTATAATTGCAATGCAATTCATCAATTAATTTTTAATTTCGTCAAAATAAGTAAATATGGCTAAATTTTAAATTCCAATTGGGGGTTATATTTTAAATAACCCCAAAATTCTCAAGAATTCTCATAACTTTTACCCAATTCCCATCAAAAAATAAATTCAAATTGTACTATTCCCCCCAACTTTGTCCTTTTCCAATTTTAAAATTCAAAGATTGTACTACATTGTACTATTTTCCCCCACATTATCTTTCACCTCACCTTATCTTTAATTTTTACATTCCAAAAAACCCCCATAAATGCTTTTTCTCCCACATTGGTAGATGACAAGAAATAAATTTCTATCCTTTCCTGTAAATACTTCTCTCCCACATTGGTGGAGGAGAAGAAGAAAAAAGACTCCATTCTCTCCTATAAATACTACCACTACTTTTGCCGGCGATGTTTTTCGGTGGTAGTTGATTGCGACGAAGCTCGTAGTCTCGTTTTACTACCCCCCAAAAGGTAAACACATCTTTTTTTATTTTAGTTTTTATTATTGTTTTCTTCTTCTTCGTAGTTCATAGATATAATTTTATTTGCTGGGATTGTATGCTATAGATGGCCTTGAAGGCCCTAGGACGTTGTGGTATCGATATTCTAATTATTTTCATGTTCATGATATAAAAATGAGCTAGCAATAGTTGTATGTACCTTTTTTGATTTTATTCTTTGATTATTTTGGATAAAGTTTCAATTTTTACTTAAAAGATGTATTTATGCTTTGTTTAAAATCATTGTTGTTGGATATATTTGTTTTTAGTATGTAAAGTTATTTTCTTTATGTTTAAAAGAATAGTTAATGTTGAATGTTTTGCCTTTTCGCCTTATTCTTTGATTATTTTGGATAAAGCTTAGATCTTTACTTGAAAAGACATACCCATGTCTTGTTTAAACTCATTGTTGGTAGATATATTTGTTTTTATCATGTAAAGTTGTTTCCTTTATGTTGAAAAGAATAGATAATATTGAT
>NW_025825794.1:0-2830 GCF_002878395.1 Capsicum annuum | reverse complement strand
TTCAGATCCTTGACTTATGCCAGCCTTCATTGTGCAACTATTACAACTCAGTTTCTATCTCAGTTATAGTTCAGTACTCAGTAATTAGTGTTCAATCTTAGAATTAAGAACTTCAGTATCAGTTTAAACCTCAGTTTCAGTATTTAGTTATTAGGACCTAACATTTAGATCCAGTATAGATCCCCGTTACAGTCTTGAGTTATAGTGTCAGCTTTAGATAAGTATTCAGCTCAGAAATTTAGTTCGGTTTTAGATTTGCTTGACCATACCATACAGTTATCAGCTACTCAATTATAGGTATTCCAATACCTCAGTCTATGGAATGTTTCCAAATCATGTAATACGCTTGGTCTTGCATTTTCAGACAATATAGCTTTCATGAAATCCATAATCAGTTACCTCATGTTACTCAGTCAGTCCCTTCTCATACACATAATACTTTATGGCCTTAGCCCAGCTACTCAGATTAAGTCTAATTTAGTCTTGCATACCCAACATTCAGTTACCAGTTACTCAGTTAATAAGATAAGTCAGTATGTCTATGCATTCATGCATCACACTTCAGTTTCAGATCTCAGATAATCAATCATGATTTCGTACATAGATGCCTTGTGCATCGCCTTAACTTCTTCAATATCTCAGTAAGGTCAGTCTAGTATTCTTCAAGGGACATAGTGTCCCAAGGGGGAGATACACTATAGCCCCCAAACTTTCTTGATTTAAACATGTCATATAATAAATCTATCTTGGAGGAAGTGTTACTTATGAGCCGACCCTTTAGCTTCAAAAATTAGCAGTAAGCCATGTACTCAATAGCTCAATGTATCCATGATACGATACTCTGTCCATGTCACGCATTATAGACCCAGTTCAGTTCATGCATCATGTTCCAAACTCAGTTATGTTCTTATGTTTCCTCTCATGCATATTGAGTAATGAATCTCAGACTCATCAGTATTTTCAGTTCATGGTAGCATTCTTCTTTGAGCTTACTCATTCTCATGTGAAGATTTAAGTACCAAACTTGGTATATAGTTCCATGCTCAGTTTTCAGTTCAAACTTGGTATCTTTACCATTACATGTTCATGAGTCAGTTCAGTTATGTATTCCCACATCAGATATGCGTGATCATCTTACCAGTACTTTCAGTCATGTATTCACGTATCATGTCAGTCATATAATCATGCATAAGCTATGCATGGATTCAGCTTATCATTTATGAATCAGATATGCATTCTCAGTTTGAGAAACTCAGTTTATCGGAACACTCAGTCCTACATTCATAAATCAGCTACCCTGCATCAGATATGCATGTACAGTATGATATGCTCAGTTTTCAGTCATGTCAGCCATGAAATCATGATCAGTCATTCATGTTATATATGCTTTGTTTTATATTTTCTCCCCTCTCAAGCAGTCATCATTCGAGGATAAATGTTTCCAAGGAGTAGATATTGTAATACCCCAAAAAAAATCCAAACCAATATTAGAGCCATGTACCAAGCTCATGCATAGTACATCATGGTTCTTTTATAGTTTTATGATTAATTAGATGTATATTAAGGCTTCAAATAACTTCCAGCTATCAGACGAATCAAAACATTCCTTACCGATTGAATTCTTGAGAAGGATATTGGTATAGTCAACTTAAAATGAGCATATCTATCATTATACTTGGAATTTTTTAGCTCATGACCTATCAAAAGATAGATAATTGAATTAGCTTTCCAAATATGCCAATTTTGCCTAAATCCAATATCGGAGCAAAGAGTTATTCCTATTTTACTCCAGCATGTCAGGCTGGAAACAGTGTGACGACATTCGTGGTAGCTTACCACATTTGTGACGCCCTATCACGAAGGTCGTCAGCCTTAGGTAGAAATCAGATCCTAAGTGATGATATTCATGGTAGCTTATTATATTTGTGGCGCCCTATCACGAAGGTCATCAGCCTTAGGCAAACACCAGCTCTGAAGTGACGACATTCGTGGTAGCTTACCATATTTCTTACACCATGTCACAAATGTCGTCAGCCTTAGGTAGAATCCAGCTCCTAAGTGATGACATTCGTGGTATCTTACCACATTTTTGATGGAATATCACAAATTTCGTTAGCCTTAGACAAAATCCAGCTTCTGTGTGACGACATTTTTGATGGCTTGTCACATTTTTGATGCCATGTCACAAATACCGTCAGCCTTAGTCAGAATTCAGCTTCTGTGTGACGATATTTTTGACGGCTTGTCATATTTTTTATGCCATGTCACAAATATCATCAAACTTAGGCAGAAACCATCAATTCCAGCTCCTACGTGATGATATTTTTGATGGCTTATCACATTTTTGACGCTTTGTCACAAATGTCGTCAGCTATTATTTTCAACAACTGGAAATTTATTTCATAAGGGTGATTTGGTCTTTTTCCTTCACTTCCTACGACTTATAACCCTCAAGGAACGTATTATCTTCCATTCTCTTTAGTTAAAACATCTTAAAAATCTCTCTCATACACTTTCAACCACAAGATTAGGGTTTTCTCTCATGATCATCTCTTCAGGAACAAGAACATTCTTTCCCAAAGGGGTTAAACCCTAGTCAAGAAAAATCAAGGGAAAGCCTAAGGATTTCTTCAGGAACCTTCAGAAACATTAGATCTCTTTCAAGATCAAGCTTTAAGGTATGCGTAGTGTTCATCTATGGATCCAATCCATTAATAGAGCTCAAGAACCATGTTTTAAATATTATTTTGTAAACTTTTTGTGGTGATATGAGTATGTACATGTTGACGATTGTTGTTTAAGTTTCAATGTGATGTCTAACGGTGTTTTC
>NW_025825793.1:0-1103 GCF_002878395.1 Capsicum annuum | reverse complement strand
AGTTCTTGAATGATCGTAGCTAGTCCAATAAGTCGTTTATTTGCATAAAAATCTAGTATCTCAATTTTGGGTATCTCCGATTACTGCGTAATATCTTCTGGTATGATCATATCTCTAGTTAGTCCTATCTTTACAACTTGTATAATTGGTTTTATTTCATCATATAGTATCTCTGCCGGTGCAGTAAAACACTTTATATTATCTCAATTTTGGGTATCTCCGGTTGTTGTGTAATATCTTCTGGGATGATCATATTTCTAGTTAGTCCTATCTTTACAACTTGTATAACTGGTTTTATTTCATCATATAGTATCTCTGCCGGTGCGGTATAACACTTTATATAAAATAAATTTCCTTTTGTTATCCTTTTGTAGGTGGTGAATATCTTGTATAATTCTTTCATAGCTGTTAATTCTTCTCCGTCTTGAGTATATATGGTGTTTAATAGTCCATAGTCAAAACAGGTTTTTACTAGGCTTGGGTTAGTTTTGGGTAGTGCAATTAGTTTGTTATATCCTTGTAATTTTTGGGTTATATAGTTGGTATTTGGTTCTTTGATGTTTGTAGCTCTGGGGTTATGGTTTAGAAAGGTTTGTACTCTGTATATATTTTCTATGTAATTCTTGGCGGTTTAGTTGTATACTTTTTTGTCTTGGTTTAGGCTATCTCGGTATGTGTTAACTTGTGGGGATATGAACAACTGGTCTTTTTATGTTTTTGGTGTAAATGGTTTTTCAAATATTTTATTCATATTTATATTCTGGTATCTTGGTCGGGTTTTCTTTTGTTTTATTTAGACTTATATATTCTGAATAATTACTAATTAAAGCGGATTTAATAGATCTAATAGATTTATTAGGTTTCTAGTGAATCTATTTTTATTTGTGCATGGATATTTTTTAAATTTTGTTTCAATATCTTTTAATGATTTACTTTTTTCGTAAGATATATTCATTATTTTATCCTGTAGTAATTGCAGAGTTACAAATTTTTGTATAATAATTTATCCTATCTGTACTGTAATGTATATCTAATTCTATATTTTCAATGTTATTTATTATCTTGTGTTGTTCTTCTCGTAGTGAGTTTTTTAAATTATATAA
>NW_025825791.1:0-2680 GCF_002878395.1 Capsicum annuum | reverse complement strand
ATCCCATTTTGAAGGAGGGTCCTGAACAGAAAGTAAAATCCCATTTTTCAAAAGGGTCCTGAACAGGAAGTAAAATTTCATTTTTCAGGAGGATCCTGAACAAAAGTAAAATCCCATATTATAGGAGTGTCTTGAACAAACGTAAAAACCCATTTTTCAGGAGGGTTCTCAACAGAAAATAGAATAAAATTTTTTAGGAGGGGCCGGAACAGATAGTAAAATCCCATTTTTCAGAAGGGTCTTGAATAGAAAATAAAGTCTCATTTTTCAGGAGGGTCCTGAACAGAAAGTCAAGTTCCAATTTTCTGGAGGGTTCTGAACAGAAAGTAAAATCCCATTATTCATGAGGGTTCTGAACAGAAACTAAATTGCTATTTTTTAAGACGGTTCTGAACAGAATGTAAAAGACCATTTTTCAAGAGGATCCGGAAGAAAAGTAAAATCTCATTTTTCAGAAGGGTGTTGAACAGAAAGTAAAATTCCATTTTTCAGGAGCGTCCTGAACAAAAGTAAAATACCATTTTTCAGGAGAGTCCTGAACAGAAAGTAAAATCCCATTTTTCAGGAGGATTACGAACAGAAAGTAAAATCTCATTTTTCATGAGGGTCCTGAACAAAAGTAAAATCCCATTTTTTTGAAGTGTCCTGAGTAGAAAATAAAATATAAATACCATTTTTAGGAGGGTCCTGAATTAAGAGTAAATTTCAATTTTTATGGAGGGTCCTAAACAGAAAGTAAAATTCAATTTTTCAGGAGTGTCTAAACAGATAAAAAAATCTCATTTTTCTGGTGGGTCCTGAACAAACGTAAAATCCTATTTTTCAGAAGTGGCCATAACGTAAAGTAAAATCCCGTTTATCAGGAGGGTCCTGAACAAGAGTAAAATGCCATTTTTTAGGAGGGTCCTGAACAAAATTAAAATCTCATTTTTCTTGTGGGTCCAAAATAGAATGTTAAATCCTATTTTTCAGGAGGGTCCTAAACAAAAGTAAAATCTCTTTGTTCAAGAGGGTCCAGAACAAAAAGAAAAATTCCATTTTTCTGGAGGGTCCTGAACAAAAGTAAAAGCCCATTTTTCAGGAGGGTCCTGAACAGAATATACATTCATATTTATCAGGAGGGTCCTGAACAGGAAGTAAAGTCGCATCTTTCAGGAGGATCCTGAACAGAAAGTAAAATCCTATTTTTCAGGAGGGTCCTGAACAGAATGTTAAATCCCATTTTTCAGGGGAATCCTGAATATAAAGCAAAGTCCCATTTTTCAGGAGGGTTCTAAAGAGAAAGTAAAGTCCCATTTTTCAGGAGGTTCCTAAACAAAAAGTAAAATCCCATTTTTCAGGACGGTTCTGAACAGAAAGTAAAATCCTATTTTTCAGGAGGGTCCGAAACTGAAACTAAATTCTCATTTTTCAGGAGGGTCCTGAACAGAATGTAAAATCCCATCTTCTAAGAGGGTCCTGAGAAAAATTAAAATTCCACTTTTCAGGAGGGTCCTGAACTGAAAGTACAAGCCCATATACCATTTTTCAAGAGGGACCTAAACAGAAAGTAAAATCGCACTTTTTCGGTGGGTCCTAACAGGAAGTAAAATCTCATTTTTCAGGAGGGTCCTGAACAAAAGTAAAATCTCATTTTTTAGGAGGGTCTAGAATTGAAAATTAAATCCCATTTTCAGGAGAGACCTTAACAGAAAGTAAAATCTCAATTTTTAGGAGAGTCTATAATAGAAAGCAAATTCCCATTTTTCAGAAGGGTCCTGAACAGAAAGTAAATTTTTTTTTTTAAGAAGGGTCCTAAACAGAAAGTAAAATCCCATTTTTCTGGAGGATCCTGAACAGAAAGTAAATTCTCATTTTTTAGGAGGATCATAAACAGAAAGTAAAATCCCATTTTTAGGAGGGTCCCAAACAAAAAGTAAAATCCCATTTTTCAGGAGTGTCCAGAATAGAAAGTAAAATCCCATTTTTCAGGAGGGTCCTGAACAAAAGTATTATTCCATTTTTCAGAAGGGTCCTGATTAGTAAGTCAAATCTCATTTTTAGGAGCGTCCTAAACAAAAGTAAAATACTATTTTTCAGGAGAGTCCTGAATAGAAAGTAAAATCCCATTTTTCAGGAGGATCCCGAATAAAAAGAAAAATCTCATTTTTCAGGAGGGTCCTAGACAAATGTAAAATCTAATTTTTTAGGAGCATCCTGAACAGTAACTAGAATTCTATTTTTTAGAAAGGTCCTGAACAGATAGTAAAATCTCATTTTTCAGGAGGGTGCTAAACAGGAAGTAAAATCTTATTTTTCAGAAGTTTCCTGAACAAAAGTAAAATCACATTTTTTAGGAGGGTCCTGAACAGAAAATAAAATCCCATTTTTCAGGAGTGTTCATAACAGAAAGTAAAATTCCAATTCTTAGGAGGGTCCTGAACAGAAAGTAAATTCCCAATTTTCAAGAGGATCCTGAACAGAAAGTAAATTCCCTTTTTTCAGAAGGGTCCTAAACTGAAAGTAAAATCCCATTTTTCTGGAGGATCCTGAACAGAAAGTAAAATCCATTTTTTAGGAGGGTCCAAAACAGAAAATAAAATCATTTTTTTAGTGGGGTCCCGAACAAAAATTAAAATCCTATTTTTCAAGAGGGTGCTGAACAGAAAGTAAAATTTCATTTTTAAGGAGGGTACTGAAC
>NW_025825790.1:0-1229 GCF_002878395.1 Capsicum annuum | reverse complement strand
TTTGTTCCACATGCCTAAGTTACATTATGCTGACAAAAAGGAATCTCAAATTGAGTTTATGAGTTCTACATTCTAGAAAAGACGGCTTATCGGGTAATAAAACATTTACTACTTCCTCCGTTTCAATCTGTGATATTATTTGACTTGAAAAAAAAAACTTTTGAAATTTATTTAATTATATAAATTAATTTATTAAGGGTAAAAAGACAATTTAAAAGTAAAATTATTCCCAACTATGGAAGGGTGATATTTTTTTGAAAGACTAAAAAAAAAAAAGTACGTCACATAAATTGGAATAGATGGAGTATGAGTGGACTAGTTTGGAGGTAAGTTATACAGGTATTAAATTTTGCACCAGTAATTTCACGTTTGGTAGCTAGTTTGAAGGTAAATCATTTATCTATAAAAGTAACATGGTGTTTGATTTGTAATTTAAAAACTCACATAACTATTACGTGTAGTCTCTTCATATCATTTTATGTGGCACTCCTTTTTAGTTTGTCCCAAGAAAAATGTCATCTAACTATAATTAGAAACAATTTAACTTTAAAATTTCAATTTTACTTTTAATGAAATAATTTATAACCATACAAATACCTAAGGATTGTTTAACCACAAGTTTCAAAAGTATTTCTTTTCCTCTTAAATATTATGTCAAGTCAAAGAGTGCCACATAAAATGGGACATAGGGAATGTAAAATATGAGAAAATCTACGTATTATTTTGTCTATAAAACAGACGTTTTAACTATTACTCATACGGTAGACGTTAATGATATTTCAAGACACTGGACCTACACAACTATCAGAAGTTGTGTTAAGGCAAACGTTAGAACTTAGATATGTTTTCATAAGGCAAATACTTTAACTCTTGTCCATAATGCAAACGTTTATGACATTTCAAGACACACTTCAAGCCAAGACATTTGAGGGGGGAAAATTCAAGACCGATCACTCTGGGACAATAGGCATAGATTAGATTTCCCATCCATAAGCTTTGATATATAAACTAAAAAAATTTACTACACAATCACTGTTTTTTTGACATAAGGAACAAGATACATCCCGCATATGGTCAATTCGCGAAAATACCAACGTCTAAGTCGATACAACTCAATATAGTAATCTGATTCCGACGAGTCTGAGACAGTTTCTTGAATAACCGTGGTGTTCGGACAGGCCCCCTGTCACTCTTCCAATACAAGCAATGATAAGTTACAATAGTTTCTC
>NW_025825789.1:0-3966 GCF_002878395.1 Capsicum annuum | reverse complement strand
ATGGATTATACATCAAATGTATTTTTACAATATAAATACATATGCAGCACTAACATTATGCAATTCAAACATATATTTGCAGAATATGTCACATATGTTTAAACCTTTGAACAATTAGGAATTATATACTTGTTTGGTTAATCAAAATTACCACCTTTAACCTAAAATATATTTACTATGTCGAAATTAAATATGAACTGCTGCTTGAAAATACATGTGTAATGTTCAGATTTTGAAACATATATAGCTCCAGTATTTAGATATAATTGTCTTTAATAGTCAAATGATTCATAAATGTATTAACTAAACTGAATTAGTTCATCATTATATAAAATGAAAATAAAATTTTTAAGAAATAATACAGAAGAAGAAATGTATCATTTGCGATATTTCCTACAAGAACGCCTATTGTGACCCTTAGCCCTACAACTACCGCATGAGTTGATATTCTTCTTTTCAAACATATCCCGGCCTGATTTTTCACGATCCTTCTTTGCAGGTCTTCCTGGAGGTCTTTTGAATTTTGGAGGCAGTATTATTTCACCAAGTATGCTCTCTGAAATTATCCATTCATCGTTGTGTGGCAACGGGTAGATTGGAACATCATATGTCTTCAAAACAGTTTTTGGTTTAAGCAAATCAGAACAGTATGACCCCTTCTCAAAATTCTTTTTCTCCAACACCGCACAAGCATGTGCACATGGTATCTCATCTATTTGAAAAGCATTACATGAGCATTTTTTTCCTTGATGCAAACAATGAAGTGTTTTTCTTTGTCGTATACCGTATACACATATTCTGTGGCTGGTACAACCTGACATAAAAATAAAAAATTAAATGAACTGATACAAAAAGATGAATTCCATATTCCATGATATGTATACACCAGCATTTTGCAAAAAAAATACATATGCAATAAAAATACATATGCAGAGTATATTTTTACAGAGCAGCCAAATACATATGCAGTTGTTAATAATTTTCAATACAACAAAATACATATGCAAAATACATATTTTGTTTTTAAATGTTCATATTTTTTATGTTGTATATCTTTTCATTAATTTACAACTGAATGGAAAGTATTTTCATATTTATGTTTTCATAATTATAATTTCCACAAATCTAAAAGGACATACCATCATACGGGTACACAAAGTCTCGTTCTCACTGAGTATGTCATTAAACTTTCCAATGAGTGTTATGAAGGTATATGAAGTCTACTTCCAAAGAAATTATTGTGACCTGCATATATAAAAAAATTCTGCGCAGACTGATATAAATACATATAGGAACTGCATATGTATTTATTACATATACAGGTAAATTAAACTGTATATTTTATCTACCTGAAATGGTATCAATTACATATAATAAAATCTAAATGCACTTCACTATCAAACATAATCAATTTTACATGTTTCATTCAGGAATCTTTGAAAATATATGTAATTATATACAGATATGTATATATGAAGTAGATATATGTATTTTTCAAGTGATTTGCAGAAATACAAAAAACATACAACCAGTTATACAATGTAATTATTATTAAATGATGCTAACCTGCTCTGTCCGTTGTACATGCCGTTACAAATGCCCCAGTATACATTCCTCTCAGATGACTAGCATCAACAACTACGACAGGTCCACAATGATCGAATCCTTTAATGAACGCATGTAGAGTGATAAATACTTACAGTAACTCATTATCATTTGTCTTCTTCATTCTTATATGTGACTCCGGATAGGTAGTATTCAGCACATATAAGTATGATGGAAGTTTCCCATATGATGCTGATGGCTTACCCCTCAACTCTTATAACGCTCTTTCCTTGGCCCTCCAGCATAAAGTGTATCTCAAATCCATACCAAAATCTTCCCTCATGTCATTTTTTATTTCCGTCGCACTGTATTTTCATTTATGATTTTTGAATTTCTGTTTAACCATACCAGCTATCAACATACTAGTTGCATGCACCTTTGGATAGATCTTGTCCTTCACTGGGCATGTATGTTCAAGTATGAATCTTCTAATTCTAAATATTCTAGTGTCTCCCATGCCTGATGCACACATTAAGAACTCTCAGTTTCTTGATTTGCAAAACAATGTATAACTGCATCAAACATGATTTAATATATTCAAAATATATATCCAAATTAATATTAAACAAAATCAGAGTGATATAGAATGTACATACGTTTTCTTACTTGACCTTTTACTGTGCGTTTGAAACTTCTCCCTAATTGAATAGTCCTTCCTTCCTGACTTTAAATTTTTTTTTGTCAAGTAAACCTGGTCGCCCTCAACATGTTTGTGATGTGGGTCTGAGATAATCACCTCAAAAGTATCCATCTCAAGAACATCTAATGCTTGTGTATCTTCACAAACCACCAAAACTCCTTTATTTGTTGTATTTATCACTGTTTGCAAGTTGTTACAGTTGATTCCTCTTTCAGAAACACATATAGATGAACTTGCTAATTTGCTCCCTACAACTTTCTCCAAAATGCTTACATACAAAGGAAGACAATTCATGTCTTGTATTAGCTTTTTCTGCAATATAAACACCTTTAAACTCATATCATTATGTATTTCTATCTTCCCTGCATTAGCAGTGATTTGATATTCCACTAGAATACGTTTGCTGGTTAAATCCACACTTAAGTGAGATGCCAAAACATCGTGCAGCTCAACGAATGTTGCTGATTTGCTCAACAGTATAGCATCAGTGACATATTCTTCGAAGTTCTTTTCGTTCATCCATCGACCAGAGTGCTTCACAAGGACTAGTATGCTTCCCATTTCTACTTGATTTAACCAAGAAATAAACAAATATACATATTTGTCAGATGTCACTTATTTTAACACAC
This sequence comes from Capsicum annuum, assembly GCF_002878395.1. Lineage (NCBI taxonomy): Eukaryota > Viridiplantae > Streptophyta > Magnoliopsida > Solanales > Solanaceae > Capsicum > Capsicum annuum. The sequence goes on along the minus strand of NW_025825789.1, from coordinate 1,092 downwards.
ACTTTACAACTTTAAGTGCAGACAAAGTTACACAGCCAACATCTCCATTTAAAAAATACATTTAAACAATATTTGTTTAAAGTAAAATACAAATACAGCAAAATTTTTCAACCAAATACAGAAACTACTAAATCAAATGGAAGTAAAATAGGTACGAAATATATTTTCACATATAAAGTTATACTCTCAAATTCCGACAAGCAAAACAAAAATACATATGCAGTGTTAACATAAATCATATAAAAAATACATATCTAGTGTTAACATTAAGCATATCAAAAAATACATCTGGATCATACCTAATATTTAATTTGATATGTTTTATATATATATATATTTGTCAAATGTCACTTGTTATAACGTGCACTTTTTCAGATTTAAGTGCAAACAAAGTTACACAGCCAACATCTCAATTTAAAAAATACATTTACTGTAACACCCCATATTCAAGTACATATATTGGCGTATTCAAGTACGTGTATTGGTCTTATTTATATGAAATTAATTTTATTTTATTTTATTTATACCGGAATTTGCCCGTCGATGGTTCCATACGAAGGTTATTGAATAAGCTTTCCAATGATATAAAGATTTCCAAAAACGGATAGGTTTCGGATAAAATCGAGCACATTCGAAACTATAAAACGGTGGCCGGGATATTGGGAATAGTAAATGTGCAGGAAAATTTCCTGCACACAAACTACTGAGGTCAGCCATTTTTTTGGATCAACTTTGAATGATCATAAATACCTTAATATAATGAACTGGGAGAGCTTCCACCTATGAAAAGAAATATCTTTGAGTCTTATTACCAATGCAATTGGTTTCATCCAAATTCGACATCTGAGTAATAAGTTATACTCATTTTACTACAGCCTCTCAAAATAGATTTTTAGGGTCAACTTCAAACGATCATAACTCCTTGTACAGGACGAACTGGGTGGCCTACTTTATATTAAATGAAATCCCTTTGAATTATCTTTCCAACGATACCAATTTCACCCAAATCCAATATCGGAGCAAAGAGTTATGGTCGATTTACTTTAGCCTATCAAAACAGTCCACCATGGACAGATTCGGATTTACTTAAAT
>NW_025825788.1:0-2051 GCF_002878395.1 Capsicum annuum | reverse complement strand
ACCCTTGATCAACAATCTAATAACAACCACAATACTTAGTGAATACAATATTTCCTGTGGGATTCGACACCCAACCCATTTGGGTTCTATATTTGACAGCGACCGCTTACACTTTCTAATGAGAGTTGTAATTTGGGCTTATCAAATTTTAGCCCCATTGCCGGGGAGTACGGTTGTCAATTAATTTTGTGTTTGTTATCTGACCTTTGGTCAAGTTTCCTAAATTTTACTTTTATTTTTTATTTTTGTTTTGTGTAGGTTACTTATTGTAAATGCCAAGTACACGGAGATCGGGTGCACCGTTATTACTAGTACATTTGGAACCACAGTTAATTGGAAGAATGGCAAACCCCCAAAATACTGAAAGACTAGCAGCTCTGGCTAAAGCTCAACTTAATCAGCAAAATGAAGGCTAGCCGGTACGTCATCCTAATCCTGATGATGGTTTGGGGGATGATGATTTGTTAGATCCTGTCAACCTAAGGCGTGTAGAGTATGTGTTAAATAGCACAAGGCATCCTGAAATACTCAGTGATGGCCAATATCGTGGACGACCACTCTTGCGATGGACCACCGCTTTGGCCGTCAATGTTATCTAGAACTCGGCTCTCAAGTTTTGTGACAGACAACCACTTTGGCCGTCAGCGCTAAGCAGAACCAACCTTTTCAAGACCACCGATGGCTCACATAGTGGACCGTCATTCTTGCGATGGATCACCACTTTGGCAGTCAGCGCTAAGCAGAACCAGTCTCTTCAAGATCATCAACGACAACCCATATGGTGGACCATCAGTCTTGCGATGGACCACTACTTTGGCCATCAGCACTAAAAAGAACTTGGCTTTCAAGGATCATCAGCGACGGCTAATATGGTGGACCGTCAGATTTTCGATGAACCACAACTTTGGCCGTCAATTTTCATGCGGATTTTATAATTTTTGAATTTTAAATCCTTTTTACCTGAAAACTTATAAATACCCAGTTTAAGGTTTTATTGGAGATCTTTCTATCTTTTATCCATCTTTTATCTTTTATTAGAGGGTTTCCATACTAGAAACATATAGTATGTAGTTTTTATCTAAGGTTCATTCTAGAATTGTGGATCTAGATTCCATTATAATTTTCTCCATTGAAGATTGAAGAACAATAATTGTGACTTTTGTAAGTAAATTTTGAATTAATTTATGAATAACACAATAACTTCTTCTCTTTCTGTGATGGAGATGTGTGGCTAAGCTCCCATAACTAGGGTTATGGGAGCCTTGATGTGGATAGCTGATTGGGGGTTGTAAATCTCGTAGATTCCAATGATTAATTGATATTGCATAAACCCTTCTTCACTTTAATGACTTTTCTTGGTTGGAAACTTGAAAAGTAAGCCCAAGAACAACACTTGTTCGAATAGAAAAGTGTTTGTTGGGAAAAGAAAGGGTTTACATAAATATAAAGGCTTTAACTTTTGGATAGAGGGTAGATGCCTTAACCGGATCAGCCCACGTGAGAAGATAATTGAATAAATAATACGTTCCTTAAGTTTGAAAGAATTAAGGGATAAGCTACTCATTTAGGTTGAGAAACTGATGGGTAAACCATAGAATTCAATTACTTTTGCAATTGAAATTGTTCATTGGAAATTCAAAATAGTTCACAACCCTAGCCGCTTAAGCATCTTGGTAACCATAACTCTAGTTTGAATTCTCTTACTGAATTACTATTTGCAATACAATCGAAAATTGGATTACTTTCTGTGAAAAATATTTGAATACAGTTGATAAATCAAAACCCCCACTTTATTCTGGAAGTCTTGATCAACAGTCTAATAACAACACAATACTTAGTGAATACAATATTCCCTGTGGGATTCGACACCCAACCCATTTAGGTTCTATATTTGACAGCGATCGCTTACACTTTCTAACGAGAGTGGTAATTTAGGCGTATAACACGCACATCAGCATTGCCAATTTGTTCTCCCGTGTTTACTGTCGTGCACATCATGGACTTTACATGAGGCACCTCATTGAAAATCTGCGTGTAAATCAGCACTGTGG
>NW_025825787.1:0-1005 GCF_002878395.1 Capsicum annuum | reverse complement strand
CCTATACTTAACCATTTTCTAGTGACTTAGTCACTTGCCAACTGACATTCAAAACACAAAAATCACCTTTAAAGTACCTATACTTAACCATTTTCAAGTGAATAAGTCACCAAACAAACCATATTCATAACACAAAAATCACTTTTAAAGTCCCTATATTTAACCATTTTGAAGTGAATAAGTCACTTACCAACTCACATTCAAAACACAAAAATCACCTATAAAGTGCCTATACTTAACCATTTTCTAGTGACTAAGTCACTTACCAACTCAAATTCAAAACACAAAAATCACCTTCAAAATCCCTATACTTGACAATTTTCAAGTGACTTGGTCACTTACCAACTCACATTCAAAACACAAAAATCACCTTCAAACTCCCTATACTTAACCATTTTCTAGTGACTTAGTCACTTACCAACTGACATTCAAAACACAAAAATCACCTTTAAAGTCCCTATACTTAACCATTTTCAAGTGAATAATTCACCTAACAAACCATATTCATAACACAAAAATCACCTTTAAAGTCCCTATATTTAACCATTTTGAAGTGAATAAGTCACTTACCGACTCACATTCAAAACACAAAAATCACATATAAAGTTCTTATGCTTAACCATTTTCTAGTGACTAAGTCACTTACCAACTCAAATTCAAAACACAAAAATCACCTTCAAAATTCCTATACTTAACCATTTTCAAGTGACTTAGTCACTTACCAACTCACATCCAAAACACAAAAATCACCTTTAAAGTCCCTATACTTAACCATTTTTAAGTGAATAATTCACCTAACAAACCATATTCATAACACAAAAATCACCTTTAAAGTCCCTATACTTAACCATTTTCAAGTGAATAATTACCTAACAAACCATATTCATAACACAAAAATCACCTTTAAAGTCCATTTATTTAACCTTTTTCAAAGTGAGTAAGTCACCTAACAAACCACATTCAAAACACAAAAATCACCTACAAAGTCCCTATACTTAACCATTT
>NW_025825786.1:0-2543 GCF_002878395.1 Capsicum annuum | reverse complement strand
ATAGAATGATGACTTAAAGATAAGGTAGAGATTATATAACAAGTAACAAAGTCAGGCTATATGATTCTAGTAGTAATGATAGTGTATTGTAGAGAACCAGAAGGAAGGGATAATGATTCCCAAGCCATTCTCATCTCAATGCAAAGTTTTTCAGTCATCAATATATCTAATTATACCTTGAGTGTCAGTTACATAATCATATTTCATGTTCATGCTCATAATAGCGAATCATGTACTCTCCCAGATCATAGTATAAGGAGTTCTAGTTCATTAGGCAATAAAAATCATGTTCCATAAAAGTTATGAACTCCAAACTCAAGTCATACAACTCATACCTCATGTATTCCTGCTCTGTACAATGTTTAATTCAAGGTACTCATTCTACACTCCTAATGATCAGAGAAATCTAGAGCATGTCATATATATCCTCAGTTTAGATCTCTTTGATGAATCCATAATATTAATTCTATATTTTTTATTCCTCAGTTATGTGTCAAATTTATCCTTTTAAGCTTTAGGTCCTCATGATCTAACCTTTCAGTGACCTCTTCTTAGGTCAAGATAGTGATGATGGGCAATTATTTAGATGGGAGAGAGAAAATATTTCCTGTTTTCATGATTCAGATTAGTAGTACAGTGTTATGAGTGCACTTGGTAGATTCGAGTAGGCTTGACATAGTGAGACAATTCAGTTCAGCTAAGACCTAAGTAGACAGTGTTATCAGTGCCTATGTGAATATTTTAACTAACCTCAAGTGAAGTACATTTTTGAAGTGTAATGTATAGTTCACTATAAGATTTTAGTATAATTTAGTCCATTTACATAGAAGTTTGGTTTAGCAGTCATATAGACAAGTTCCTATGGTTTTCCATTTTTCGATCCAGTCTTACTAAATTTCATGAATATGGCCATTCTAAGAGATAGTTTGTTCCCATCCATGAAAATTGTGAATCTAGTTCAATTCATGCATCAATTTTAGATTCAAGATATTCAGTCATGATTCAGTTCGTAAGTGTCCCATGTATCATCTCAGTCTTTCCTTAGTATTGCAGCCAAGTTGGTATCATTCGGGGGATGAATGATCCCCTGATTTTTCATGTTCTAAACCTCTCATCTTTTCTTTAAGAAATTAGATCCATTCTAAAGACATTAGATCTATTATAAAGAAATGGTTTCTTATAAGTTGACGCTATCATTTCTACCTCAGCTTTATAACCATTCTCACGCCATTGCATATATTTAATAAATCCATTCAGTTCATGATATTCAATTTATGTATCATGTTTCAGACTCAAATATGCAATCATGTTCCAAGTCATACATGTTTAGTATATGATCTCAGTTTTCTCAATATTCTTAGCTTAATTAATCTCATTCGAGGATGAATGTTACCAAGGAGGAGATATTGTAACACCCCATACTTTTGTTAGTTCTGTTCTGCTTATAGTGCATGCATAAGAGGCTTAGAACCTAAAAATTTCACTAAGTGTTGGGGACATAGTCTTATTTTTATCCTCTTAACTTTGAAGATTTATTAAACTGGCCTTCCCGACCCCGAGACGTATGTTTTTGAGTTAATACAAATTTAGGGGTGTAAGGATCATATCTTGGGGAAAAGATTTTTTGGATGAGGATTGGGTCATGTTTGGATTTCAATTCTAGAACCTCACCGTGATAATAGTACGTCTCGATGGTTATAGCAGTGAGGCCTTCATCGCGTCACAGTAAAGGTGTTTTGTCCGGTTCTTGGTTCATAATTCAATGCACATGTCATGATATTTATACTACTGTGTGAAGTTCTTATGAGGTGAGGATTGCTCATATAAATAATTTAAAACAATGTTGAGCTAAGATCTTTTTATTCGTCCAAAGTTTGGTATTTGATTCTACAAGAGTCAACTTTGAACGTGTATAACTTTTTAAATACATTGAATTTTTATGTTCAAGACCCACCAAATTATAGATAATTGAATTATCTTTCCAATGATACCAATTATACCTTAATCCGATACCTAAGCAAAAAGTTATGATCATTTTAGACAAAACTAGTAAGCCATTGCGATAAGACCGCATCGCAATGAGCCTTCAATCTGCATGCAAGTTATGAAGTTTTGGTTTAAATGATTAAGGGGCAATTAGGCTTTTTCCCAACTCAACACAATTTGTAAACCACAACTTAAAGCTTCAGTTAGGGCATTATTTTCCCATATTGTCCAATCTCTCTCAAAGAAACCTTAACCCTCTCCCAAGTTCATAAAATTCAGTTACATTCCCTTCAAGAAAACAAAGAACTCCCAAATTCAACAAACTTCAATAAATCTTTAAGAATGGTATTTCTTTCCCCAAGATAAGAAGTTAATGGTATGTGTGAGTTCATCCAAGGGTCACCTTTCACCCATAGTGCCCAAAAATCATTTTCTTTCAATTAAAGAATGAATCTTCTATGATTATGGTATTTTGTATATTCAAGAAAGATTGAATTTCATATTTTCATGGTAATTTAAATGCGATTTCAGCCTATGTATGATTCAATGCAAGATTT
>NW_025825785.1:0-1652 GCF_002878395.1 Capsicum annuum | reverse complement strand
CAGCGTGCCCGAAGAATCACTGTCGAACCTAGAACTAAGCACCTCAACCTATATTCCAAGAAAATGCAGCCCACATTCGAAGATATGGGTCAATACCATGGAAAGGAACTGAGTATATGGGGGTGTATGTAGTTGTATAAACATCATCATCATAAATATTTATAAGTAATATGCAGGATGTATGAAAGACTCACATAGCCCGAAGAAAATCATCATAATCATGAGAGGATGAAATAAGTACAATAACATATGTGAGTCATCATATAATTTGTCAATCACTTTCAGTTCATCAAGAATATCAATTATCATAATGTAACTATCATTTAAATCTTTCAAAATAATAACTTTCAAATTCTACTTTCAAATCACTTCACCATTCACCATAGACACAAGGAAACACACACACACTGGGAGATCCTATAACCGACATAAACCATGTGATCTACATGGAGTCCAACGTACAACCCACCTTGGGGAGAGCCATCCTATCCTTGCCATTGGAGTAGGACTATCGATATCAAATCCACACAAACTAGTGATCACTATATAAATCAGCCTCAGGCTCACTCCTACGGGGATACATAGTCTAGGGAAGTAAGGTCACTTTATACCTCCCGCTCAGTGCTAAAGATTTCTCTCAGCTTAGCTCAGATCATTTCAAAGACAATCCACAACAAAACAATTTCAGTAATATATAAATATACATCGGGAGCCATCATGCTTCCTATCTATCAAAATCAACCACGTTGTGGATTTCTTTAACACTCGAGTTCCAAATAAATCTTTTAAGACCAAAAGGTCAAATCATTCAAAATATATCAAATATTCAACAACAACATGCTTATAACACACACTTTCTCAAAAAAATACAATTTCCAATGGAGATTCATGACCTAAATATCAAAATCATGATAAATATCATTTAAGATTCATGCTTTATATCTCCACACATGTAAATTCATCTTTCAAAATTATAAACATCAAGATTTCATAATAATCATCATAAGATATGGGTTCATGCTTCAAATTAATAAAAAAATCAAATAAAAATCATGCCTTTGTAAAGAAAATTACTTTTAGGCGCAGTAACGAAAGAGAGTTCTTGTTGAAAAACCCCACATACCTTGAATGATGAACTTTAGATCGATACTCATTTTTGAGATGTTAATCGTGCCTTTGAATAATGGATCTTGGAGTTATTGAACTAGGAACTTGGAATCTTGAATAAATTTGCAGAATTAATGGTGAACTTTTGAGGTTCTTGAAGTTGGATGTAGGAGCTTAGGGTTTCTTTTTGAGGGAATTTGATGAAATATAAAATGTAATGCTTCTAATAGGCTTTAATATAGGGTTTGGATGAATTTTGGGTGAGGGGGAATGACCAAAACGCCCCTAAAAATCAAATAATCCTCGAATCTGTCATTTGGTGGACTATTTTGATAGTTTGAAGTAGATTAACCATAGCGTTTTATTCCAATATCCAAATTGGATGAAACCAATTTCATTAGAAAGAGGACTCTCATATATTTATGTTGATATATAGTATCTCACCTAGATCATTATGCACGAGGAGTTATGATTGTTTGAAGTTGACCCAAAAATTCACTTTTGATAGGCTGAAGTAGATCGACCATACTTTTTGCTCCGATAGA
>NW_025825784.1:0-1325 GCF_002878395.1 Capsicum annuum | reverse complement strand
GTGATGACGGATAGCATATCCATAAATTCCACAAAGAAAAATTATTAATCATGATAAAGAATAGAATTCAACACATTTTTGTCCGAGATCTTAACGGAAAATTTTTTCGGGGCATCACATCCAGAACTTTATTCATGAAAATAAAGGGTGCTTCTCGAAGCCCTTAACATGATCAACTGAATTTCTAATCAATTTGAAATTTTTACTGTTCAATTAACAGACATAGAAGGATGAAATTTGGAGTAGTAGGGTTGGGGTTTGATCCTTAGGAAATTTTGGAGAAAAATGAACTATTGAATGCTCTTAATGGACTTAAATCCATGGTTTAACCGGATGGATTGGAGTGGGAATGATTAAAATACCCTTAAAAATCAAATAATGTCAAATCTGTCCTTTGGTGGACTATTTTGATAGGCTGAATAGATCGACTATAACTTTTTTCTCCGATGGCCAAATTGGATGAAACCAATTTCATTAGAAAGAGGACTTTTAGAGCTTTCTGTTGATATAGAGTAGCTCACACAGATCATTATGTACAAGGAGTTATGATCATTTGAAATTGACCCTAAAATTTGTCTGGCCTCAGTATTTTTTTCCTGCACATTTACTGTTCACCACTATTCATGGTTAGATCGGAATGACCATAATTTATTACTCGAGAGTCCATTGTGGATGATTCATATATCGTTGGAAAGCTTATTTAATGCTCTACGCGATGACCGGTCGCATATCTATAAATTCCACAGAGAAAAATTATTAATCATGATAAAGTACAGAATTCAACATATTTTCGTTCGAGATCTTAATGAAAATTTTTTTTGAGGCATCAAAACTTGGTATGCATATCTGCTTCTGCTTCCCAATTAGCTCCCTCTATGGTATTATTTTGCCAAAGAACCTTAACTAGAGGGACTTCTTTGTTCCTCAATCTATGAGTATGATAGTCTAGGATTTCAACTGGAATCTCTTCATCCGAGAGGCTGTTCTGAACATCTATGCTCTGAATAGGGACTATGACTGATGCATTACCTATACACTTCTTGAGAAAAGAGACATGGAAGATTGGATGAACTGAGGCTAGATCTGAAGGCAATTCGAGCTCATAAGCTACCTTGCCAAAATAACTGAGAATCTTGAAGGGACCGACATATCGGGGACTGAGCTTTCCCTTCTTACTGAATCTCTTCACTCCCTTCATAGGAGAGATATTAAGGTAGACATAGTCACCAATCTCAAACTCAAGATCTTTTCTATGAACATCTATATTAACTTTGGTCAGCTCTGAGCAGCCCGGAGTCTTTCTCTGATTAACTGAACTTTCTCTA
>NW_025825783.1:0-1489 GCF_002878395.1 Capsicum annuum | reverse complement strand
ACATGGTTTACTGATAACTATCATGACTGATACTGAAACTGATAACATAGAAGACTATATCTGACAGTCCTATATATACCAAAATCTAAATAACTATCTGAGTTCTTTTACTTAGACTAATACTGAAACTGTGGGATGTAGTGTTTAACCGACATGCCCCATGTATGCCGTTATGGCTAAGCTGGGGTCCAATCTCCGCTCCGACTGGAGGGGTGTCAATACCGCGCCACTGGTAAGGACAATTGTGATACCCTATACTGGCAGGTAATCAAATAAGAACGGTGGGAACCCTAAACTGATGGGTTAAGCCACCTCATCAACCCTAAGCTGACGGGTTAAAATGTCTCAACCTATGCTGGCTACGTAGTTCTGGAACACAAGGATTGCTACTAAGAATCACACCCTAAACTGGCCGGTAAGTTCCCATCCTTGGGTTCACTCGGTGCTAACCTTAACTCCCATCTGGAGGGATTAGACATAAATAACTGACTGTGCAAGACTTAATCGTACTGAATTCTGTTGACTGGCGGAATGTTACTGATATCTGACAACTGACTAAGATCATAAGGTTTTCCTGAGTCACATGACTGACTGAAGTCTATGTAATCATAGATTGACTTCAGATATTATGAAACATAACATAGATCTAGGCACACGGCTATAGTTTTTGGGTACAAGTACCCCCAGGACTCGATGGAAGGAAACTGACACACATGACTGACTTGATCATAAGAGTAGAGTCCATAATTTATAATATCATCAGTAGGGATCTCATACTAAGCATTGTTATCAACAATGTATTGCATGGAAAGAATTTCATATCACATGGAAGTAATTGCATAATTTAATATCATGTTCATTGCATAATCATATTGGAAACACATACTAATTGCATGAAAGTTCATGTGGATTGCATGGTTATCATGCATCTTGTTCATAAGTAGGATTTTCAAGTAAACATAGCATAATATAATAAGAATAAATCATGAGTATTCCAACAACATTTACAAGGAACATTAACAACATAGAAGTCATTGGAATGTAAGGGCATATCATGAATCCTTCACTTAGTCACAATTTAGCTATATTGCATGATTTCTAGTTCCTTAGGCATTTTATCAAACACCTTACATGCACATCTTAAACATAGGTGAATTCATCAAATTATACATCATGAACAACCAAATTTACATGTTTCCAGCTCATATGATATCATGAATTCACAAAACATATAAAAATTCCATCTTGGGAATCACCCAATATCAACATGATCATCAACAACCAACAATATAGAAATCATACTTTATAATGAAAAAGAGGAAACAAACAAGCATCAACATGGGTATGATCATATCACCATAATCAACCAAGATTTTGTATTTTTAAGATTGATTATTGATCATATCAAGGTTAAGGAATTATTGGGAAATTAATCCTTAAATTCCTAACTTGTGAAGTTGTTTACACTCATAATTGCTTAGTTCAGAGA
>NW_025825782.1:0-1536 GCF_002878395.1 Capsicum annuum | reverse complement strand
AATCCAATATAATCGACCTCTTAATTACAGTCTAGATTATAGCCTACCTCTAGGCTCCTTTCGCTTGCAATAACTCTACTACAAGGACCCTTAAAACCTAGTTAATCTAACCATCAACAAGCTTAGGAAACTCTACCTAAGCACCTCTCTACTCAAAGAGAAAATCACTACTCTTATAGTAATAGCAGTTAGGTTACAAATCAAGAACAATTTTAATTTAAGCACTTATAAAGCTTAGAACTTTAGCAATATTGGGAATGGGTTTTTGTTGCCTCTCTTCACTCTTTGTAATTATGAAAATCATTTGATGAAGATGCATCTCTTTCCTTTTATATCAAAGTGATGACTAGGGCTGAAAGCTCATTGAACTAGCTTTCCTAATAAGTACAAAATAGCACTTATAATTTTCTTACACAAGGGGACAAAACTATGCAGACAATGCATACCAGCAATACTATTCTTTGCACATCCATAGATCTAGTCCCTTTTAGTTAGCTGCTCATTATCAAAACTACATATAGCAATTTCTCCCTTTTGATAATGACAAACCAACCATATAGTTTTGAGCATAATTGCACATTCATCATATTTAATCAGTGTGATTACCACCTGAAGATGAATGTTCCCCCTATCATCATGCTTTCTCTATCATCATGCAACATAGGTACCTAGTCCCTTGTTTTTATTTGTAGAAAATACCTCTGATTTCTTTCCCTACCATCATGCACCTTCATTTAGTGAATTTTTACACCTCCCCCTTTTAACATAACTCCCTTCATTCATCTATTCAGCACACACATACTTCCTCCTATCATCATACCATTCAAATCTATAATACAAATTACCTTCCTCCTTCTAGCATCATTTAAAAGTGAGAAAAGTAAACCAAGAGTAACTTAAGCACAAACTAGTTAACTCATGGCCACAGGGGAACCACTAATAAGAATAAACAGCGATAAATAGGTACAAATGAGGCACATAAGCAAAATTCATTCATTTTCAAACCAGAAGTCATTACCAGTACAGTTATGCAAAATTAACACATAAAATAAACAACCTTCAAGAGCCAAAATAAAAATTAAAATATGTGACTAACACATAATTAATTAAAGGACAAGGATAATAGGGCTTAGGTAGAGGGAAATTTGGAAAAAAAAGACTTAAGCAGTATCTCTATTCTTGTAATTTTAGCCTTGTGGGCATTCAATAATTTTTTGGTGAGAACCTTTACTTCAGCATTCAATTTTTGAACTTCACTAGTCTATTCTGTCACTTTTGGATGGAGTCTTGCATTTTCAGCGGCAACTTCATTTGTGAAACCTGGACAACTTTAGATTCTACACTTTCAGGTATATTATCTCAGTTTCCTTTGTTACTAATACAATTATCAATTACCCCTAAGTGATCAAATACTTTGTTGAGGAAGTACCCATATGGAATTCTATGTTTCCCTTCATTCTCATAGATTACCATCTTCATGTGCTCTGGTATCTTATTAACTCAAACTTACTCAGATATTCAATTAAGAACAAGTCA
>NW_025825781.1:0-1424 GCF_002878395.1 Capsicum annuum | reverse complement strand
AGAAACTCAAGAAAGTGAAGATGGTAGCCAATCAGTTGATGCATTCATAATAATTATGGGTCCTAATCATCCAGGTCGAGTAAGACTATATGGACGTGGGGTAACCAAGTCTCTTTTGAAATAAAACGCAAGTGATTCTAGACCATCTTCAAATATTATTGCGGATGAATCGATGGAAAAGAGAATGGATGAACTGAAAGAGAGGATACAACAAAGAATGCAAGCTCAAAGAGATGCCATTGAACCAGATGTTACAATGAATATCATTGCACGGTTGCAACGTCAAAATCCAGGATCAACACTTGATCCTAATGTGCTAAGATTCAATGCTCGTTCGTCAGGGGAAGAGGATTCTATTCAACAAATCAATCGTCCATTTATTGGGAGTAACAATGAAGGTCTGTCTTCTTTTCTTCTTCTTCTTCTAGCCCTTTCTTCTTTTTATTCTTCTTATTTTTTTAGGATGAGAATTTTTCTATTTTGTAGGAAGACTATTGAATGTTATTTTGTCCATGAAATGCCTTGTGAAATGTGAACGTCGAGTTTTGAAATTTCTGTTATGGCTGAATAGTTAGGATTTTGAATTGCAAATTACTATACATGTTATAGAATAGTGCTAATGATGTCAAACTCATCATGGTAAATGTCAAAATACTATGCATTTTACATTCTAAATTCTTAAAGAATGTAACTTATGCATCACTGTTAACGTTTCTAGAGATAGGGGTATCCAATAATGTAATTTAGGAAGAACCATGAAAACCTGTTAAAGCTGATATTGAATTGATTTCCCTTTACATACATGGAATGGCACTTGTTTTCTTATTTCTTGAATTTAAGTTCCAAGGCATGGTTGCATCAATTATTGAGATGTTAAGTCCCTATAGTTTTATCTTCTAGAATGATCCCACTTGCCCGTGTTGATTTGATGGTAGAGGATAGGTTTCTGGAGTGTTTTGTTTTTCTGTGAAACTGTGCGAAGTCATTGATCTCACTTAGGTGTTAGAAGGGCCTTGAATCCAAAGTAATGTAGGCCAGTCGTTGTATATCATCTTTGTTAAGAGCATGGAATTGTTTCCTCAACAACTCATGAAATAGATTGGTCTTTTCTCTATCATTTTTAATAAATAAAAATTCAAGTATGAATCAACCAAGATAAACAGATTATAAACAAAAGTTACTCTATCTTAAAAAGGATTGTTAGTGTGTGCATTTATCTTGTGTTCCTTTTTTGTTTCTGTTTGTTTCCAAGTCATTCTTTGAGAACTCGACAAAGTCGAAAGTGATTTCTGTACATAAACACACTGGTGTTTTATTTTATTTAGGTAATTCTGGAAAAATGCAATTACGATTCATCTTCATTAATGTGATTACATCCAAAATGGTTATTTGGTATTTACTGTATGGATCCTAACTTGTTAAAG
>NW_025825780.1:0-2372 GCF_002878395.1 Capsicum annuum | reverse complement strand
AGTTCAAAATTTTATCCCGAACATGTTACAATGAACCTATTTTGGCCCTGGTCCTTCTTGGACATTGTACACCTCAACTAAGGCAAATTTCTTAAGTTGAGGGTGGCTATTATAGGGGTACATAATGTGAAAAAGGTGCAAACAAATATATATATATATATATATTTGAAAGGGTTGCATACTCCCACCATAGCGTTATTAATTGAGCTTAATGAGTTGGAGTGAAAAGCAAATCTATGAAGATAGCAGAAGAGGTAGTTGGTAGTTAGAGATTTGTATTGATTGCATAATTTAGTGTATTAAAGCACTTAGGGAAGATAGTCACTATTTCTGGCCAAAATAGTTCCTACCCATCCTTTAGCCTGCATTGCAACCCGTAAAAGACCTATATGATCCTAATCTTAGCATTCTTATATTATAGGAGTATTACACTAAGGGAAAGCATATGGTCATCAGTTGTAATTTGAGAATTCTTTGTGAGAGTGAGGCAACTTGATTCCTGTAACCATTTTGTTAGTAATTGCATGATTGTGAGTGATTATGGGTAACTTTCTTGTTGTAAGGACACACGGTTGATGAAGGTTGGGTAATTTATATGATTTCTATGCTTAAATGATATGCATGAAATTGCCAACTTAATGAGTCTATTCTTGATGGTAGGTTGTCTCTAGTAATGACTCCTGAATCTACTTCTTGTTCATAATTGTTGTGTGAGCCTATTTGAGCATCCTGTCTTCCTTTGTGGGTGCTAAGGCTTGTGTAGTATGTATAAATGGATATGTTGTTTGAGGATGAACAAAACTTTAAGTGTGGGGTTCTGATCTTGTCTATATTTATACGCCTAAGCACCATAATTTATCCATATTTTAGCTATGTTTAGAGAACAAAGTGCCTAGTTTCTTATGTTTTTACTCTACTTCTATGTAATTGAGCTAACCGATGAGATTAGCATGATTTCAGGTATTAATGAGGTAGATGAAGACATTATGGGTCTATGGAATACGGATGGCATATGAGACAAGAGAGAGTAGCAACCTGGACAAAATATGGCGCCTAGAAACTACAATCTGGACAAAATGTGGCACCTAGAAACTATGTCGAAGACTAGTTTGTCATTTATAATTAGTTCAGGGATCTAGAAGGCAATTATGAGAAAAATGATTAGTAAAAGGCTTAATGCTGATTTTTTAAAGAGGATTCATTATTCTATATTTTTTTGGAGAGAGCAAAGAAGGGCGGCTTAGCTTGAGAGAGAGAGAGAAAAATGTTTTTTGCTCTTGCTCTCAGTATTCGCACACTAAGATCGTCTTCTAGTTTTTGGTATGATGAATATTTCTATTGTGTTTTTCATTTAATTTATGATTAGCTAAGTTTATTAGTTAGGGTTATGGAAGCCTTGTAGCATACAATCTATTACTTTGGGTTTTGAATTCATTATGCATTGATTTGTTTACATCATACTCTTTTCGTTTATCTTGAATTCTCGTGGTTGCAAATATGGAGGATATGCCTTAAAATGAAACTTATTCGAAAGAAAGTTTGTTGTTCGGAAAGGAGAGTAGTGACAAGAAATAGGATTACTAACCCCAATTTCATATGTTAATGCCTTAGAAGGATTAATTACTTGGAGATTTCGTATTGTTTTTGGTAAACGCTTTTGATTCGAGAGACCTAAAGTGAATTAGTCCTTCATGGTTGAGAAACACTCGGATTATGTTATTAAATACAATACGTTTCTCTGTAAGCATGATGCATGTGTGAATTCGTAAAGCCCAGAGTTAGAAAGTATTGAAAACTACAAGGTGGACATAACCCTAGCTTGCTCTTTCTCTGAATTTGAAAACTACTACACTTATTTCATCTTGTTAAACTAAAACCATTAATTTGTTAACTGAATCAAATCCCCCTATTTATTTTTTACGAAAACGAATGATTAAAAGTCAACTAATCTGCATACAACTAAATTAGTACCATATTCCCTGTGGGATTTGACCCCAACCTAGTTGGGTTATATATTTGACAACGGCCGCTTACTCTCTCGTAAGAGAGGTGTATTTTGGGTGTATCAATCAGACACCACATTAGAAGCATACCTCACCAATTGAGTGAAATTAAGTGAATACTCCTACACACTTATACTAACCTATTTCAGATTAATAAACTCTAGCACCTTAGCTTCTCTTAACTCTAAAGGAAAGAACCTGTCTTAAAAGATTGTGAAAAACTCATCCCACTCTATAGGCCCTGCATATGTGCTTCTATCCTCCTTTCACATCTTATACTAGTTAAGAGATACATCCTGTCACTGGTAAGCAGCTAGCTCTACACCCTTACTAGATGAGACACCCATAATTAGTCATTTTCTGAACCAT
>NW_025825779.1:0-4781 GCF_002878395.1 Capsicum annuum | reverse complement strand
TTAATGAACCAGTTTGCACAACCTTGAATGGAGTGACGGTCCAACATGTCTCATTGAAAAGTGGATGACCCACTTTAAATATAATATACCACTTTGAATAGAGTGACGGTTCAACGTGTCTCATTGAAAGGCGGACGGCCTATTTGAATGTAACATTCCACTTTGAAGGAGTAACGGTACAACATGTCTCATTGAAAGGTGGACGTCCTATTTTGAATTTAATATGCCACTTTGAATAGAGTGACGGTCCAGCGTGTCTCAGTGAAAGGCGGATGACCTATTTGAATATAATATGCCACTTTGAATGGAGTGATGGTCCAACGTGTCTTATTGAAAGGTGGACGACCTATTTTGAATGTAATATGCCATTTTTAATAAAGTGACAGCCCAACGTGTCTCATTAAAAGATGGACAACCTATTTTGAATGTAACATGTCACATTTAATGGGGTAGCGACCCAATGTGTCTCATTAAAAGGCAGACGACCTATCTTAAATGTAACATGACACTTTAAATGGAGAAATAATCCAATATGTCTCATTGAAAGGTGGATGACCTATCTTAAATCCCACAGGTCACTTTGAATGGAGTGAAGATCCAATGTGTCTCATTGAAAGAAGGATGACCAAAATTGAATGTAATATGTCACTTTGAATGAGGTGACGACCTATCATGTCTCATCGAAAGGCGGACGGCCTATCTTGAATGTAGCGTGCCACTGTCAATGGAGTGATGGTCCAACTTGTATCATTGAAATATAGACAACCTATCTTAAAGGTAACATGCCACTTTAAATGGGGGTGATAGTCTAATATGTCTCATAGGAAGATAGACGACCTATCTTGAATTCAATATGCCACTTTAAATAGAGTAATGGTGTAACGCCCCAGAAAACGGGTCCCGAAGCGTCACACGGTGCTTGAGGCTACGAGTATCCCCAAGCTAACCCTTTGAGCCATTTTCACTTAGTTGAACACAAATGAACGGGGTTTCCATAAATAACCCTCAAATATCAACAGAGTAATCATCATCCAAGAATAAAAGAATTTCTGAAAGATAACACAATACGACTTGTTAGTCAACTCTCAACATCTATACTAGTCTGACAAGCCTCTAAGAAAATCAATAAAACCAGCGAGCCATTGAGACATGACCCAACTGACACATACTCAGTTATCCAATGTAAACAATTCCGTGATACCAACATCAGACATCACGTCCTCGGAACATGAGGACTCACCACAACAGAGGATGTAGAATAGCGTACCCAAAGAATCACTGTCGAACCTAGAACTGAGCACCTGAACCTACATTCTGAGAAAATACAGCCCACATCCGAAGATTTGGGTCAGTACTATGGAAAGGAACCGAGTACATGAGGGTGTATGTAGTTGTATAAACATCATCATCATAAATATTTATAAGAAATATGCAGGATGTATGAAAGACTCACATAGCCCGAAGAAAATCATGATAATCATGAGAGGATGAAATAAGTGCAATAACACATGTGAGTCATCATATAATTTGTCAATCACTTTCAGTTCATCAAGAATATCAATTCTCATAATGTAAATATCATTTAAATCTTTTGAAAAAATAACTTTCACAATTCCACTTTTAAATTACTTCACCATTCACTATAGACACAAGGAAACACACACACACAGGGAGATCCTATAACCGACATAAACCATGTGAGCTACATGGAGTCCAACGTACAAACCATGTTGGGGAGAACCATCCTATCCTTGCCATTGGAGTAGGACTATCGATATCAA
Source organism: Capsicum annuum (assembly GCF_002878395.1). Taxonomy (NCBI): domain Eukaryota; kingdom Viridiplantae; phylum Streptophyta; class Magnoliopsida; order Solanales; family Solanaceae; genus Capsicum; species Capsicum annuum. The sequence continues at coordinate 3,000 of NW_025825779.1, read as the reverse complement.
ATCCATACAAACTATTGATCACTATATAAATCAGCCTCAGGCTCACTCCTATGGGGGAACGTAGTTCTAGGGAAGAAAGGTCGCTTTATACCTTCCACTCGGTGCTAGAGATTTCTCCCATACTTAGCTCAGATCATTTCAAAGACAATCCACAACAAAACAATTTCAGTAATATATAAATATACATCGGGAGCCATCATGCTTTCCATCTATCAAAATCAACCACGTTGTTGATTTCTTTCACACTAGAGTTCTAAATAACTCCATTAAGACCAAAAGGTAAAATCATTAAAAATGTCTCAAATATTCAATATCAACGTGCTTATAACACCCACTTTCTCAAAAAAACACCATTTTTAATGGGGATTCACGACCCAAATATCAAAATCATTGTAAATATCGTTCAAGATTCATGCTCTATATCTCCACACATATAAATTCATCTTTCAAAATCATAAACATTAAAATTTCATAATAATCATCATAAGATATGGGTTCATCCTTCAAATTTGTAAAAATCAAATAAAAATCATGCCTTTGTAAAGAAAATTACTTTTGGGCACAAGAACGAAAGATTGTTCTTGTTGAAAAACCCCACATACCTTGAATGATGAACTTTAGATCGATACTCATTTTTGAGATATTAATCGTGCCTTTGAATGATGGTTCTTGGAGTTCTTGAACTAGGAACTTGGAATCTTGAATTAATTTGCAAAATTAATGGTGAACTTTGGAGGTTCTTGAAGTTGGATGTAAGAGCTTAGGGTTTTATTTTTGAGGAAATTTGATGAAATATAACATATAATGCTTCTAATAGGCTTTAATATAGGGTTTGGATGGATTTTGGGTGAGGGAGAATGACCAAAACGCCCCTAAAAATCAAATAATTCACGAATCTGTTCTTTGGTGGACTGTTTTGATAGTCTGAAGTAGATCAACCATAACATTTTACTCTGATATCCAAATTGGATGAAACAAATTTCATTAGAAAGATGACTCTCATATATTTCCGTTGATATATAGTATTTCACCCAAATCATTGTGTACGAGGAGTTATGATCGTTTGAAGTTGACCCAAAAATTCACTTTTGGTAGGCTGAAGTAGATCGATCATAACTTTTTGATCCGATCGACAAATTGGATGAAACCAATTTCATTGGAAAGAGGACTCTCAGAGCTTTCCGTTTATATATATATATTAGATCACCTAGATCATTATGTATGAGGAGTTATAATTGTTTGAAGTTGGAGCAAAAATACGCCAGGCCTCGGTACATTTTCCTGCTTGTTTTACTGTTCACTACCATTCACGGATCAATCGGAATGTTTATAATTCGTCGTTCAGATGTCCATTTTGGATGATCCACATATCGTTTGAAATATTATTCGATACTCTACGCAATGGTGGGTCATAATCTAAGACATTTCGGACGGAAAATTTATAATTCATTCTAGAAGATAAAAACCAACACGTTTACGCACAAAATTTCAATGAAAAATTTCCCGGTGTATTTGATGGTCCAACATGTCTCATTGAAAGGCATACTGCCTTACTAAAAATGCCATAACTTCTCAACCGAGTATCAAATTTAGGGAAAATTTATATCGATGGAAAGCTTATTCAATTTTCCATACAATAAAGGGTCTAAATTTGGAAAAATTTCACATGCAATAAAAGTTATTCATTTTTTAAGCTAACCCTTGACATTCTAGAAGCAAAATTAAGCTAGGAAAAGTGTAGGGTATTACAATAATTCCCTAACTGAAGGTTAATGATGTGTTTTTACAGATTAGGGTCATGGGAAAAGACAACAATGCCTCTCTAGGATTTAAATTTGTAACTGGAATGCCGAATTGAGAATTACTGCAATATGATAATCTCCTCATCTCTAAACCCACCGTGATGCAATGCAATCACGGTTAGGTGCTGGAAATGAAATCTAAACATGCCTGAATCCTCATCCAAAAAATCTAAAACTTCCTTGCGACATGCTCCTTATACCCCTGAACATGAATTAACTCAAAAACTTATATTTTGGGGTCGGGAAGGGCATTTTAAAAAAGCGTCAAAGTTAAAAGGCCAAATATAAAAATAAGTCCCCAAAACCGAGCTAAATTTACAGGTTCTAAGCCTCTTATGCATGCACTATGAGCTGAACGGAGGTAAGTTTAATATGGGGTATTACAAGACTAGTATTACGGTGTTTATGTTGCACTTTGTAATTTCAAGTTAGGCTTGAACGTTGCGAGAGTATGTAGTTCAACTCAGACTTTAGCTAGAATAGTTATATATGTATGTGTGAGAATTATAAGTTAAATCAAATGAGCATGGTATTAAATTGAAAAGTCTAGTTGGCATAGTTGACAAGTGTGGATATGCTTGAAAGTTAACAGTTGTATTGCCTAAGGCCTAGTATTGTATCCTAGCTTATGTTTATAGGCCAATGTTCCATGTTACAAAGTCACAGCCATATTGAGATTCCTTATTTAGATATCCTATTCCAATCATTCCCAAGAATTCTTTGCTCCCTAATGTTATTAGAACTTCTTAGAAAAGTGTTGGATAAATACTCCAATTGAATATACACTTTCAGTGTGATTTAGGACGTATAGCCAACAATTCAATTTAGCAATCAGATATATAAGATACTATATTGTACCATCCTTTCTTCCAGTCTTTCTATCATAAGTCTCATGAGTATGGCTACTCGATGAGGTAAAATATTTGCATCTATGCAAATTACAAATTCATCTCAGTCTATGTATCTTGCATCAGTTTTAGATTCAGATATTAAGTCATGATTCAGCTCATAAGTGTTCCATACATCGTCTCAGCCTTTCCGTTGTATTTTATCCAAGTCAGTATCATTCGAGTATGAATGATCCCAAGTGGGAGATATTATAATACCCCATATTTCAAGATCACTTTGCAACGTACAACTGCTTTCCTTAAGTCATATACAAACCATATGATTCGTATATTGTAGTCGTACCCAAGAC
>NW_025825778.1:0-1858 GCF_002878395.1 Capsicum annuum | reverse complement strand
TATGGTCATCTTAGATTACTATATACTAGATTATTCTTAAATAACATGTTCTTCGGTCACTATTAGCATGGTAATTTGGATACTTTTCCCTTAAACAGCGCCTCTACTTTGGTTACTCCCCACCACGGCTTCTTTCCTCATTGGTTTCACCTTTAGGATGCCATAGTTCTTAGGAATTTTTCTCCGTTTCCACTTTGCTAATAAACTTCTTAACATATTATTCTTCGAATAATGCTACTATAAAGTAACTAACATGAATTTATTTTATCATACCATGATTGTTGGGAATTATGAATTTAGCTATTCATAATCACAAATAAATATACATGTTCGGGTAGGTTTGATATTTCTGAGGTTTGTTTCTCCATAGCTTTTTCCATTAAAATAAATATGTTTTTTAATAACTAAGCAAAATATTTGTTGCGGATAGAAGAGAGTTTTTGCTTCAACACATGAAGGCTTGCTTTGCAATGCCTTCGGTTCATCTTATTTATAGACTGAATCTTTACAAGAGCATTCACATTTCTTTCACGTTTTCTTAAATTAGTCTAAAAAAGTCTCCTAATGAGACAAGAATTATTAATGCCATAGTCAAAAAGCCTAAAAAGTCTAAAAAGGCTAAAAATCTAAAAATCTAGCCTATACAAAAATATTACATAAAATAAATTTAATATCTTGTCTTCTATTATTACTCCGTTGATATCTTCTCGTTTTCGTATCTGCTGTTTTTCCATATCTCCATTATTGCTTCTTATCTTGTATCTTCCAGCTGGCATGCTTATCTTCTTGATTCTTTTATTCTAGGTGGACTTCTGGGATAATATTATCTTCTCCATTACATCTCGAACATTGATGGTCTGGATATTTGTGTCCAATTATCTTGCAATATCTTGTCAATAATCCATCTGAAATAAATCCTCTCTTAATTGTTTTTGCAGTAGATTGTTTTTCTGGGTTAAGTAATGTCATTATCCATTGCCTAACATCTTCCATATCTGCTTGTCGTAGTTCTTTTGAATTTGAATAAATCATCTGATGGTCTCTTGAATAATAGCTTCATATTGAATTTCCATTGGTATAATTATTTGCTAATTCTTGAATAATTGTAGTTCGTCCAATGAGTCATTTATTTGCGTAGAAATCAGGTATCTCAATCCTGGGTATCTCTGGCTGTTGCATAGTATCTTCTGGTATAATCATATCTCTGGTTAATCCTATTTTTACAACTTGTATAACTGGTTTTATTTTGTCGTATAATATCCCTGCTGGTGCAGTATAACACTTTATGTAAAATAGATTTCCTTTGGTTATTCTTTTATAGGTGGTGAATATTTTATGTAATTCTTCCATAGCTGTTAGTTCTTCTCCGTCTTGGGTGTATATGGTATTTAATAATCCATAGTCAAAACAAGTTTTTATTAAGCTTGGGTTAGTTTTGGGTAGTGCAATTAGCTTGTTGTAACCTTGTAATTTTTGGGTTATATAATTTGTGTTTGGTTCTTTGATATTTGTAGCTCTAGGGTTATGATTTAGGAAAGTTTGTACTCTGTAGATATTTTCTATGTATTTTTGGGCTGTATAGTTATAAACTTTTTTATCTTGGTTCAGACTATCTCGGTATGTGGTAATTTACGGGGGTATAAACAAAGGGTCTTTTTGTGTTTTTGGTATAAATGGTTTCTCAAATATCTTATTCATATTCATGTTCTGATATCTTTGTCTACTAACTCCTCTGCTTGTACCTGCAGAAGTAGATTGATAAACGTTATGGGTTTTATGGAGTGTCCCATCATCTCCTTCTAGTTCTGGACTTTCAATGTCTTCCGATCGACATAGCTCTGCACACTGCTGAGTTAGC
>NW_025825777.1:0-5019 GCF_002878395.1 Capsicum annuum | reverse complement strand
AATTTGCGTTGTTATGTTTTTGTCTTTTTTATAAACAAAATTATCCACATATTACGGAAAAAAAAATGACAGCCCGGTGCACTAAAGGTACCGCTATGCACGGTGTTCGGGGAAGAGCCTCACCACAAGGGTATATTGTACTCAGTCTTACCTTGTATTTCTGTCTGATAGTGTTTCCAAGGCTTGAACCTGTGACCTCTTGGTCACATGTATACTTGTATTTTGTGTTACCTCCTTATTTATTGTCATCACAAAATGTCTTAATTATTCTCTCTCTCTTATACATTCACACTTGGTAGATAAAATTGTCTTTTATTAACTTGTATGATTCTCAAGTCAAATTGTGTAACACATCTACATTTTTTTCAAGTAAACAAAACTATCATACAGAAAATAAATTTCGTCAAAAGAATATCTGGCATCAGAATGGAGTCGAAGAAAATCATCCATTGAAGGTTCATATTTGAGTATCGGATTGGTGACTGTCCTGTTAGGTTGATCCATCTCATTATCGGGTCAACCGGATGGTCATTGTTGGGAATTAAGGTGGGAACTCGCGGCCTCATGTGACGAAAGAAGAATAACAATGACTCGTGTCCCGAAGAAAAAATAAAAGGACAAAAGGGCAGATACGATAGATGTACGCCTACGAGATCAACCAAATTGTTGGGTTCAATATATATGAAAAACGTGAATGGAAAATGGAGGGACACAACCTTTGGGGAAAAGACATATTGTTTTGAAAAAGGAGTGACTTTTCAGATAGTTTTGTCTGTTCAGAAAAAGACACAATGTTTCGAATGAACAGACATGACTCTTCCAAAGGATACACCTTCTCGGATGAACCATTGCCAACTTTCGGAAGGGGCACTTGATGGCTATATAAACTAGCATTTATCCACAGGTTTATGCATGAAAATTTTTTCTGAACATAAAAACTCTTCTTGTCTTCAAAACATTCCTTGTGATCAATCAAATCGTTGAGTGAATTCGACGAATCCAATTATTTAAGGTATGATACAAAACAGCCCAAGAACACAAGAAAACAAACACCAAAACAGTCCACTAGTTCAAGGAACTATGGACCTCTTTTGATGACCTGTCTCGGATTCAAGAACACAATAAGAAGACCATGTAATGAGGTGTTTAACAACTATTTTCCAGCAGCAAACCAAACTATATTATGATAATAAAAATGAAGAACAACAATGTTACAACAACAATAACCAAACGGCTTGAACAAGAACAACACAAACTACAAGATTAGGACAAGAAATAAAGATAGATAGTTAGACAAGTGTTGATGTAGTCTTAACAACCCAAGAGCATATTCCACTCTTAGACCTTTAACACTTCATACAACAAACACCTAACGCTTACAATGACACAAGAGGGGCATCCACCTCTTAAAGCACCAAAGTCTCAAGCTTTGTAATACACAAGAGAATCCACCCTTATGCTATGCCCTAATTTCAGTTTTGAGAGCTCCCTCTCACAAGAGTAGTGTTTTTCAATATCAAGAATAAACTAATGATACCAAACTCCCCAAGAACACAACAACACAAACACCAAAATCAGTCTACTAGTTCAATAACTATGGACCCCTTTGTTGACCTCTCTCGGATTCGCAAGAAGAACAAGAAAGGAAGTGATATCAAGAGTAAAACACACTAAAACAGCAACAACACTTGATGAACAAGATGCAATAACAACAACACACGGTTACAAGACAAGAACACAAACGGATTACAACTTTATGTTTAATTCGCTTATATTGTAGCTCAATTCGCTTATATTGTAGGAGCCGTAGAATTGGTTGGGGCCGTACAAATTTACATACGCTCTTAAGCTGCTCGACCTGTTGGGAACATATATTGTTATTTTTCAGGGACTGCCCTTGTGTTGCATATACCTTGTTTACTTCAGTAAAAACAAAAAGTGATTGTATGAACTATCTACCTAGTTGAATTATGCACTTTGTATCAAAAAAATATTTTCATCAGTGTCATCTTCATGTATGGAACTTTGAAGTTCTCTCATTCTGACAAAAATCCATATTTGTTTTGTCTCATCTGTTTCTGCTACCGCTGTGCCTGAAAATATTTTGTATTTTCGCCAAGCACAGAAATCTGACAAGTCTTGAAAGACTGAACTCGTGTATTAGGCAAAATACAAGATTTTCTCGTGTGGCTAGGGGTGACAATTCAACCAGATGAGATGTGGTTTGTTTTGTTAAAATCTTTTCAGCAGAGTGTATCTTGTTGATAGCTCATGTTTGAGCTCTCAGTAGGCTAGGGTGATTTCATTTCACCTTACTAATCCCGGAGAAGCTTCAAATACATGTCTAGATTGTATAAACATACTTCTTAGGTGCTTAGCTACTCTTGCATGTTGTTTTTTCAAAATTGTTCTAAAAATGATTTTTCTTGTCCATGATTATCTCTGGATATTCTATTTCCTTCGTTTGGGCAGATTTATTTCTCCCTCTTTGCACTTTTGTAGCTTTGGTGTTCTGTCTTGTCATTCCGCCACTTTCTTTGATTTTCTTAAAGTGGTTCACAATTGAAGTATTGGGATTCTTTCGACTATCTTGTTGACATTGTTTTGTTGCATCCATCGCCTCCATGTTGGCATTTGTCTTGTGGAGTAAGGGCATTTTCTTGAACTTTCCTCGTGTTGCCTATGTTCGCTAATCTATTTTCTGATGTTGTTGCTGTTTCCTGTTTTATCCTTCCTGAAATATCCTGGTTTCCTTCATTTTCTGTTTCCATAGCATTCTTATCTTTTCCCGTAGTCATGGCCATCAGGATGGTGGCGCTATGTTCAGGATTGCTACATGCATTAACGACCTCTTTGTGAACTTGACCTTGAGTTCTCCTTCTGCATTATCTCTAGAGAGTCCACCCTTATTGTTTTCCTGTATTTCCCTATCAAATTTCAGTTCAGGGTGTAACTCTCTACATTTCTCATCACCATAGTTTCATATTCCACGACTTGGGCAATCACTGTCATGTGGTCTTCTTTGTTTCTGATTTCTAGTAAGATTCACTTAGGGGTTTGGTTAAGTCTATCTCTACCTTGATTTTTCACGGCGTAGGTCTAATTTTTGTGCTAGTGGGGTACCAGTTGGCTCCACAATGCAACATAGAGCATCCCAAACGTAGTGATCCTAAATTGAGTCTCTATTTTCATTGTGTCACACCTTTTTTTTTTTTCAACTCCAAAAAGATTCATGATTTTAATTATTTTTAAAGGATTTTTATTATTAAGTGACAAAAGATGAAAATTTGTTTCAAAAAGGATTCATTTTATTCTAAACTCAAAGTCGCCACTTGGCATAAATCGGGTGTGTCAAGTCACCCGTGGATATCCTTTTTCAAAACGGTTTTGACTCTGTAAAATTGATCTGCGAACAGACATTCCGGCTAAGGAATTCTGTTGACCGAAGGGAAGGTGTTAGGCACCCCTCGATCCGGTGGTTCGACCACGATCACTTGGTGAAGCATATCGGCTAATTTTGACACTACTAATGTACAAACCACAAAGACACATGTAAAGCAAACAAACCAAACCAAACGTATAAAAGTATAGCGTTCAATCCAATTATACAGTCCCAAAAATAAAAAAAATACGAAAATAAATCCTATCTAACCTATACTAATCCTAACTATGCTCCCTTGCTTTACTCGATGCCTCGGGCCTTCCTCACGAACATCTTTCCGCCAACATAGTACGTCGGGGCATTCCCCGGTGAACAAACACAAATATCTCGGGGCATTCCCCGACCAAATGAATACATTTAATGAAATGTGATGAAAATGAATAAAAGTACTCAACACAAATATTTACACATTCGATGATTAAAATCCTACGAGTTGCCTACCCCAAAACCTAGAACAAACCTAGAACTTACCTATCAGTGCCCGACCTAAGACATGATACTATTACACTTAACATCAATATTTATTTCAAAATAAACCGACAACAATAAATCAAGCTAATCCTTCTTCATTTTATCAATTTTTCGATCCCGACCCCAAACAACAACTTAAATTCTCAATCAACGATTAACTAATCTTTAGACTGTCAATTTAATCTTCATAATTCGAATTCAACATCAACCAACATTTATGATTCAAACATCACAAAATCAAACAAAGAAAACAAGATCCACACATTGTCAATTCGCCACACAAAATATCAAAATTTAAAATTATTCGAGAAAAGGGATGAGAAATGGACCTCAATCGAAGCTTTTATTATGCCAAATAATGCGATTAGAAAATAGAATCGGGTCCGAAAGCCTCAAGTTGAACCTCAATCGCGAACTAACCAACTCCAAAACTTGGTATCACCAAAATCGAAACCCGGAACTGACCACAATGACCCAATCGAGACAAATCGAACCTTTGAGGCGTGTCTTTCAATTTTAAAAATTCTTCAAAATAGAGTAGCCCTTAAACCTTGAACAAAATTCACACTCATTAAAGAATCGATCATGACTTCTATTTTCGCCTTAACCGATGGTGCAGAAAACACCAAAATTCGACCCACGAACCTAGATTTTTACCCGAAATCTCGAAATCGAAGCAATGAGGGAGAAAGAAAGTAAATTTGACAGCTCCCCAAGGAATTCTGTGACTTTTATGGTTTATCCTATGAAGATCAATGAGAAGGGAGTCATCTAGTCAGTAATGAAATGGAATTTTGGAGATGGAGATGTGGGTGACGTATGACCCAAAATGAAAGGGGGTCTGTGTTGTTATTCTAGGAAGAAAAGAGAAGGGGGTGTGTGAATGTCGATGGTTGTGTGTGTATGGTGTGTACAGAAAGAGTGACGATGGAAGGAGTAGTGTTGGTGTTTGTCTATGGTGAGAGAATTATAAGGGGTGAGTGTGAGAGTGTGTGTTCCTTTTTAAGGGAAAGAAAAATGGAAGATGATCATCCCCTCCCTGTGGGCCCCTCGCCTTATTCTCCTTTTCTAGAAAACCAAATTGGATTCCCTTTTTTTTTTTTTTT
>NW_025825776.1:0-4364 GCF_002878395.1 Capsicum annuum | reverse complement strand
TGATCTGTTTACGAAAAAATGTGTTTTTATGTCTCATTTTTTAAAAATTTTCTTGTATAAAAATGGGGTAGATTCCCTCCAACTCAGAAATGTAATTTAATATGTCTAGAATTGTAATCTAGCTATTTGGTTCTTGTTTCTGTTGGTGCCCTTTCAACTACTTCTTTAGCCAAATTTGTTCACAATTGATCGATCCTTATCTCCATCATTACTAACAATTACAACTACAATAACATAGACAATGCAATCCCACAAGTACGGTCTGTGGAGGATAATGTGTAACACTTCGAGTATCTTGATGCACAAATAGAGCTAAGAACAAGCCTACGTGGCCCTAGATTGAGTATAAATCACTTTACAACACATTTGGAAGTGTTTGGGGCAATTTTAAGAAATAATATAGGACATGCGTTGTGAGGGCGAGCCTGTGCTGTGGGAGGCTACTACCTCACCCATGTGGAGGGCCCTGTGATGCAAGGGGCCCACCTACAATGTGATCCCTCTCGCCCTCTATCTGCCCGATGGTTTTCCAAAATCTGTAAGTTTCCATTGGATTATTTTGGTCCTTATACACCTAAAATCGTCCCCTAATATTCTATTATATTTTTCCTAATTGGGGTTGACCCTAAATCAACATTAGAATATTTTTTTCTCCTTATTTGAGTCAATAAATTAGCAAGATGGGTAGTAGAGCCTCAAGGTTAACTTTTGTTGAATTTATTTCTATCAAAGCTATGTAGAACGACTTAAAATCCATGGGGTTTTAATTTACAATCTTTTAAACTCTTTTTAGTGTTTAAATTATGGGATTCCATTTTACTACAAGAACATGTTTTCAGTTTCGCACTTATGCCTCAATTATGTAATTTTGTTAAGTGTGTGTGTGTGTTTAAATATATATTGTGATCGATGAAATGAATGAGGTTGTGAATGGTTTCCTTTACTTAATTATTCATGTGAATGGTTTTTGAAGAGTATTACTCTTGTTGATGTTGCTTGTTCATTTCTATGGTGATTATTTGAATACAACTAAAAGGGGTGAGTTTTATCCTAAAGCTTTTATAAGATTTATGAATGAGAACTATTTTTACCTAAGCAATCATATTGACTTGAAGAGCTTTACTATCTGACTTTTGAAATACCTTATGGTGGTCAACTATTCAAGACATGTAAGAGATTAAATAAAATATGAAATATGGTATATGAGACTTGCAAGTCTTGGTATGAGATACCAAATCAGACAATTTCCCTTCAGAACGCAGACTATGTTTTAAGAAAGATTCATGTTTCTAAAATGTCTAAAATATGATCTTAAAGAGAGTTATGTGGCTAACCGAGAAGGCATGGGTATGAAAGGCCCATATCCCAAAATTGTATTTTGCCAACGTAGGATTGACTTTGTCCTGAGTATGGATAATCATTGTATACTTGATTTATGATTTGTATACCAAACTCAAACAATCCAATACTTGCAACATACTCGAATTAGAGGCTTGAACAACAAGTTAAAGTCGGACCCTACATAGCCCATGGATTTTTTCAGACCATGTCGGGTACGACACCCAACTCAGAATTATAGGAAACAAAATTAAGTCTTAGAAATCAGCTTTTAAACTAAAACCTATGTCTTCATGTTGTCATGATATTTTGTAACCCGATATTATGTTTTGTACAATATTTTACTATACATGCCAATACATTCCAAGTATTGACAGTCCTAGGGTAGCTATATTATTTCATAATGTAGGTTCTGAGGCTCAGTTGTGTTGTCTAGCATTAGAATCTCCTGAAAAGTTAGATTTGGTGAGCCGTCTTTCCTTCATAAGGCATTCAATTTATATATTAAGTTTTCTTCCAATTTTATGATACGACCGGGGGCCTTGTCCCGGCCTAGACAGTTATTCATTAGTAGAGGCTTTGTAGACTAGATTAGACAAATGTTTTGTAATATTGTCGAGTTAAAGCTTGTTTTTTAGAGTTCCTTGAGTTTCCTTATATTTTTTGCAATTTATATGAATTATGTTTTTGATAAAATACTAAGGGGCCTTCTCGGGTCTTCGTGGTTTGGGATGATCGTTGCGGCCAGGGCCTCGTCTTGGGTTATGACAAGTTTGGTATTAACATAAGATTTAGGGTCCCAGGGTGTCTACAAAGTCATGTCGAGTAGAGTCCCTTTTATGGGTATGTAGCACGCCACACTTATAAGGGAGAGACTACGATATATTTAGAAATTTTTCATATTCTTCATGTTCTAGTTCTTGCTCGAGAGTCTAGTTGCAATGGAATTCTCCTAACTTTTGACTTTTTACATTTTAGATCATAACTTCACAAAGATCTAATATTCAGAGCCCCTATTGGGAAAATACTGAGGTGGTTCGCCCTACCCATGCAATGCAGACTCGGTATAGAGCTCGTACTCCTAATTTTACTTCTCCTCATAATGTTCCTACATCCCTAACCAATCCTCCTCGGGAACCTAGGACTGGCATTAACTGTACTTAATCTTCACAATAGAGAGGTCTCAAATGTTGAGTTCTATCTGTCCATTCACGTGCTTACTCAGCTTGTGGTATCGCGGTCCCACCATTCTAGTAATATTAGTTGTGTCACTGGTTCATATAATGTCACTCAGGTTTTCCAATTCATGAGGCTAAATCCCTCAAATTTTATAGGTTTCAATGTGGAGGGTAGCTAAGAATAAGAAGTTTGTGAATCTAAAGCAAGGTAAGATACATGTTAAAGAGTATGCATAAAAGTTCACTCAATTATCTCGTTATGCCCTAGAGTTGGTGTCTAATATGATATTTCATATGAGAAACTTTGTGTCTGGTCTTTTTGATGATATGGTGCTATAAGGGGGCAATGTTGAATAGTGATATAGATATATCTAGGTTGGTAGTGTATTACAGCAGGTAGAGGAAGAGAATAAAAAGAAGGCATAGATAGAGGAGAGGTAGACTAATAGGGATATGTCGGCAGATCAGGATGTTAGCCAACAACAAGGTGGAAAATGGGGCAAGAAATTGTCCAAGCACAAATTTTGAAGTAATATGCATTCATTAACTAGTGAATCTACACCTAATCCCCAAAGCGACCAGCAATTTTAGTCCAATAATGAGCCAAGAAAACAGGGTCCTTAGTCTCAGGGTAGTGTAGCTCAAGACAATTAGGTCGCATCCTCATTGTATCAGCTGTAGGAAATTTCACCCAAGGAAATAGTTTTATGGACTCTTGTGTGCTGTGGTTGTGGTCAGGCCGATCAATTTTAGAGAGATTGTCCCTCAGCCAAGGGACCCTTTTGGATAACAATGTTGAGGTGCATAAATCCACCTCAGATCAGTTCTCAAGAATTAGAGTAGAAGGTTTAGTAAATCTAAAGTTCTAAACTCTAGTTGTATATTATTGCCTTTGCATTTATCATTCATTTAGCAACAAACTCTCTTTTGAGTTTGTTTGTTACCTACCAATTTTGGTTCGCAACTGTATTTAGCAAATCTAGATGGGATCACCAGGCTCAGGTGAACCCATGCCCCTTTCCCTAGATCATATATAGTAGTATTATATTTTTTTAAAAATATTTAAATATATGTGAGTGAATTCGCGCTCGAAGTACATATTTTCATAATAGTGTCCATCCTTTTGAAATTTTGGATAGAGCTGGACGTAGTGGTGGTGCTGACCAGATTGGCCATTAGTTGATTGATCGGATGACAAAATATTTAAGACTTTTGAAATGTTTTGTAACTAAAATTTACTTGAATACTTGAAATATAGAAAAGATCATAAAAATGTTTTTGAAAAAAGTACAATTGCATAAAGGTAACAATATATGGTACTCCCTCTATACCATTTATGTGATACAATTGAAATTTCGAAATTCATTCTTCTAAACTTTGATCATAAATTAACAAATACTAGATTTAAAGTTTTTTAAATGAAATTTATTGATTTGGAAATTGCATAAGAAAGAATATAAATTATAAAATTAACAACTTAAAATATTAAAAAGACAAAAAATTACGATCAAGAAAAAAATAATTAACACTCGAAATTCCAATTGTATCACATAAGTGACGGAGGGAACATTAGATAACGCCATGTCATGTCAAAACTTGGCATGCATGCTATTATATATTATGAGCTACTAAATTACTTGAGTCAATAAGTATGTTCAAGTGTTTTCAATAGGTTAGGCATAAGAAAGATAGTGGGAAATATAATATGAACCATAAAAGTTGTGAGATAAATTAACGGAGAAGGTAATGAAGGTGTATTAGCAAAACATCAGTGTCGTCAACACAATAATAATAACTAATGAGCGACAAGCTTGACAAATCTATATATATAATAAAGGAGATTTGACA
>NW_025825775.1:0-2059 GCF_002878395.1 Capsicum annuum | reverse complement strand
AGATTTGTATTTCCCTCTCCCTTTCCTTTTATTGATGTGGGAAACTGTAAACCAAGAAAATATATTATAATGTAAAAGAAGATGCAACATGCCCTCCTCATTTAATTGATGTTATGATGGATTGAGAAGAACTTAGTTTCTGTGTGTTTGTTGTTGTGCAGGTGTCTGCAAAAGGGTGTTTGTTGCTGTACAGGTTAGATATCCAGAAAGTATTCTGACTTATGGAAAATTACCACACAACAGGTAAGAAGTCAGAGATAGAAATAGAAAAAACAACAAATGAAAAAAAAAAGTACAGAATAGAAGAAAGATAGACAAACTATGGAATCATTGTGGTTTTTGTATTTTGTTTCAAGAACTGAACTGAAAAACATTAGAACATGTACATCACCTCCTTTACCTTCTATAAACAACAAAACTTTGCACCTACTAGCTGCATAAGTACACAGAATAAAGAGTGGATGGACACATAGACACTACCATATTCCTTGTGAACTCTGGCAGTAGTCTGCCGATTAAGGCATTGATCTGCCGATTAAGGCAGTGATATGCCGATCGGCAGTCGATTAAGGCAATGAGTCGATTGTATGTTATGATACGTTATTGCTTATACATTATTGCTCCATCATGGTCTTTGTAGCTTTTGCAATTACATTTGCAATCCACTTATTAAATGTACAATTTCTACCAAGAAGCTACACAATAATTGGCAAACAACATTCTCTGTTTTCTATGCCGAAGAAAAACTGATAAGATCACAAAATATTAGTGTCTGCAAGAATGCCAGCCTAATAAGATCACAAAATATGCAAAACTTCTATTTAGTCCTTTCTTCTCAATCTTTAGCAAGACATATCACTGTCTTCTCCATCATTATCATCAAGAAACTCTTCTTCACTTTCTTCATTATCTGAAACATCTGTATCATTGTCATTAATGAAACCATTTTCCTCATTTACTTGATCATTGGTTCGTAAAACAATTTCTTCTTCAACATCATCCCTATGCAAAGACACCTCAATATTAGTTTCTTGATTATTGCCATACAAAATATCTTCAACTTTATCTTGTTTATAAACTTCGTCATTCAATGATGCCTCTCTTTCAACCTCAGGCATATTAAAAAGGTCACGAGGATTAGTCTTTACAACAACAAACCAAATCTTTATTGTAAGTATACATCAATATCATTACATGGACACTTAGGGCCTGGAATAAGAAGAGTCATCATGAAATATGAACTTTTCATGCAATCCCATGGTGGCAAATTATATGTAGCTAGCACGACGGGCCAAATACTATAATTGAAACTCATATTCCCATTAGGTTGGAACCCGTCACTTGCTAAACCTAATCAAATATTTCTTAACTCAGCTGAAAAGGTTGGATGGCGCGCATCAAAGGATTTTCATTCAATTGAGTCAGATGGATGTCGCATGACACCATCATCAATATTTTCCTCCTTGTGCCACCTCATCTTTTTTTTCGTCTCTTTTGCCATGTACAATATTTGAAGCCTTGGTTTGATTGGAAAATGCTGTAATACTTTATGAGCTACTCTCTTTCCTTCATGTTCTTCTGCCTTCCATCGAGATTCACCACACTTTGGACATGATTGAAAATTCCATAATTGCGCCAATATAATATACAATCATTCTTACATACATCAATTTTGATGTATCCTAAGCCGAGATTCGAAAGAACTTTCTTTGCTTCATAGAAAGACTTGGGTATAAATGACCCCTCAGGAATAACATCTTTAAGGAAGTTCAACAACTCATCCATCGATTTGTTGCTCCAATGGTTAAGGCACTTCAAGTGACGTAATTTAACAACAAAAGACAATTTTGTGACTTTTGTGCAACCGGATAAAGTTCTGTCTGACCATCTCCTAATAATCTATAAAACTTTGTTGCATGCATATTTGGATCTTCATTTCCATCCCAAGAATTAGTAGTATCCTGAATATTTGTATATCCGCAAGCATTATGAATCATTTCAATAACATCATCATCTTCTACTTCTTCACTACCTGGAGGATTAGAATTTTCAACCCTAT
>NW_025825774.1:0-2323 GCF_002878395.1 Capsicum annuum | reverse complement strand
TTTTTTTTTTAGTGACTTATAAGCTAAAAGTCAAAAGTCAAAAGTTAGTAGAAATCTATTTCTAATTTTTGATTTTTTTTTTAAACAAGTAAAGCGCTTAAAAACACTTTGTATCTTTGTCAAACGCCTTCAAAAATTAAAAAGTGTTTCAAAGCCAAAAACACCTAAAAGTAAGTTAGTTCAAATACCCTCTAAAAATATATGTCCAATAATACTTGTTCAGTTTAAATAATCAATTGATAATTTACCTATTTTTACCTTAGTTATTAATTACAGTAGTTACCCAATACGTTTCTCAAAGCGTTAAATTAATTATATCCAAAGAGTGATATGGTAAAATTACCTCTCTCATTTAGTACTCCTCCTCAAGCAAAAGCTGTCTAGTATTGACTTGGCACACATGTTAATAAATAATAAATAATAGGATAATTTTACCATATTACCCCTTGATACAATAATCTGATGCCTTGAAAAATACATCGAGTGATAAATAGTGTTTAACAGAAAGGGTAAAATAAGGTAAATTATTCATTAATTTTTCAAACTGGACAAGTATATACTTTTATACATCAATTTTTAGTATAGTAGACAAATATCATTGGACAAAGAAAATATTCTTTAACTTGTCTACCAAATTAATACCTCTTTTGTTTCAAAAAGAATAATCTATTTTCCTTTTTAGTCTGTTTAAAAAAGAATGATCTTTTTTTTTGCAATACTTTAATTTCAACTTTCCACATGGCATGTTTAGGATCACAAGATCAAAGGGCATTTTGGTACATTTGATACAACTTTAATTTAAGGCCACAAGATTCAAAAACCTTCTTTATTTTTTTAAACTTTGTGTTAAGTCAAAGTAGGTCATTTTTTTTAAATGGAGAAAGTAGTAGATAAGACGATACTGATATTTTTAATATTTATTTATGGCAAAATAGCTCATTGGACCCTTGTACTTGGTCTAATTTGTAAAGTGGATACTCCTACTTACACATTTGTCATCTGGACCCTTGAACTCATTTAAAAGCAATTTTTTAAACCCTTTGATCGTTGACCAGCCTTACATGACATAAAATCGTCTGAGTTGGACGAAACGCATGAGTGCGCGCGCATGGGTGCGAGTGAGGGTTAATTTTTTGTCATTTTTACATTACAATAATTTAAAAAAAAAAAGAACAAAAAAGCCCCCCGCCCCCCTCAAACAACCAATCACCATTGCAGCAGCCATTAAAGCCCCGCCTTGCCATTGCAGCAGTCATTCAAGCCCCCCCTCCAAACAACCAACCACTATTGCAGCAACCATTAAAGCCACCCCCACCCCAACCAATCACCGTTGCAGCAACCATTAAAGCCCCCCCAAACAACCAGTCAGTTTCGCACCACCTTTCGTCCTTCCCCCCACCCCCTCACCAGTTCCCCACTTTCCCCACTCTCCACCAGTTCCCCCACCCCTTCCCCCGCCCCCACCCCTTTCCCTACACCATAACAGAGAAAACATAAAACACACAGTGACAGGTCTCCTTTATTTTTATTCACGATATACACATACACACAACCTCACAATCAAGGGACATACACTTTACCATCAACTTCACCCATTTATTTGTTAATAACCGTCGCCGACGATGATAACGACTCAATTTTCATTCAAAATTCAATTTTTTCAACTATATCAGCTCCAAAATCTCTCATAAAACATCAAAATTCACTGAAAAACAAACAAAATTCAGCAAATTCAATCAAAATTCAGCTCCAATTTTCATCCAAAATTCAATTTTTTTCAACTATATAAACTCAAAAAACCTGTCATAAAACATCAATTTTCACACAAATAAACTGAAAAACATATAAATTCAACATATCCGGTCAAATCTCAACATGACCAACCTTAATTTTACCGAAAAATCTCACGAACTGCAATTTTTTTCTCTATAATTAATTTTTTTTTAGAGTAGATCGAAGGAAACAACCAAAAGTCTGAAGCTTTTGTCAATAGTGAATGAAGAAAGCTGCGTATTAGAGAGAACGAATAAAATTAAATCAGAAAGAGAGTGATTTGAGAGATGGAAGAACGTTGGAAATATATATATATAAGTTTATATTTTTTATTTTATTTTAATATTTAATTTATTATGTGGCATAAAAAATAATGTAAAATTTAATATAATTATTTAAAAATAACGTGACAGCTGACATGGGGTGAGTGTGTTACACACACCAAAATTGTGTTTAAAATGTTGAATTTTAATGATCAAGGATTCAAATGACAAACATGTAAGCAAGAGTATCCACATTACAAAAGGACATTGTACAAGAGTCCACCGAG
>NW_025825773.1:0-1133 GCF_002878395.1 Capsicum annuum | reverse complement strand
AAATAGTCATCACAAAAGTGGTCCAAATTATTGATTTTCTGCCCAGGGTTGACAACTTCATCAGAAATGTCATCAGAATATGACGACGTCATAAAAAAGGTCGTTAGAAATTTGATAGCCCATCAGAAACGTCATTACCATTTTCCAGCTTGACATGCTGGAATAAAATAGGCATAACTATTTGGTACGATATCGTATTTAGGCAAAATTGGTATCATTGAAAAGATAATTCAAAGATCTTTCATTTGATATATAGTAAACCACTCATTTTTTCATATACAACAAATTATGATCGATTGAAGTTGACCCAAGTTTTGACGCTCACTAAAACTTGAACGATAGGAAAGCTTTCAACTTATACTTGAGTTAGGGGGCCTCTATGATCTAAATTCATGCTCAAATAGATTCCCAGACTACATAATTGATTAACACGCTAAATTTATATAGGATTTGAGGCTTTTGAAACATCCACGCATAGGAATGACAGATTTTTATTCTAGTCCAAAATATGGGGTATTACATTATCTCCCCCTTGGGAACATTCGTCCTCGAATGATGACTTCTTGAGATGAGAGAAAAGACAATTAACACGAATATATAGCATGAATGACTGATCATGATTTCATGGCTGACATGACTGAAAACTGAGCATATCATACTATACATGCATATCTGATGCATGGGTAGCTGATTTATGAATGTAGGACTGAGTGTTCCGATAAATTGAGTTTCTCAAATTGAGAATACATATCTGATGCTTAACTGATAATTTGAATCCATGCATATTTAATGCATGATTGTATGACTGACATAATACGTGAATGCATGACTGAAAGTACTAATAAACTGACCACATATATCTGATGCGTGAATACATAACTGAACTGACTCACGAACATGCGACTGAACATGCAATGGTAAAGGCACTAAGATTGAACTAAAACATGAGAACATGACTAATTCTGCTATATGACATATGGACTGAACATCATGAACTGAACTGAACCTCTGAATACTTGACTTACAGCTGAGGTCTAACTTGAGTTTCAACTTATGAGTACCCTCTATTCTAGACTGAATTCGCTATGCAAGGAGAGACTAAAAGATCTAAGACATGAGAGCGTTAAGAGAAG
>NW_025825772.1:0-1029 GCF_002878395.1 Capsicum annuum | reverse complement strand
AACAGAAATCAAAGATTTGCAAGAAATAACAAAAAGATTAGAAGAAATATCACTTTCATGAGTGAAGAAGATATAAATTATAGTAAGGCACTAGAAAAATCAAGAAGTTATCACAGCGAACCAGGAGGATTATCTAAGCATATACCTTCAAGTATTACAGATAAAATTTTATTAAAACAAAATAATACCATATTAGAGTTATTATTAGACTTACATAAAAAGATAGATATTCTAATTAAGGGCAAAGAAACTCAAAAACCTTTTCAGCAAGAACCGGAATTACCCGAACTACATAAGAAAATAGACATTCTAATAAAAAATAAAGAAGCTCAAGAGCCACCAAAAAAAACCTTGAAATAGAAGAACTTATTAACCAGTTAAAAAGAATTGAATTAACTCCTATACAAGAAAGAAAAAATATAATAAAAAAACCACAAAAATGGACTTTCTATCAAATAGACGGAGAACCATCGAAAACAATGAAAGACAAGAAGAAGAAAGACAAAGAATAAGTTTTTCGAAGAATAAAATAGAAAATAATAATATATTATCCAGAATATGCCGAAGACAGCCTAATATGGAGCAGAACCAAGAACTTAATGAAATAATAGATGTAGACAAAGATTTACAAATTGTCCAACAACATTAATTAAAATTGTTAAATCCTTAAACATTATATAATGCAGGATATTTTTCTACAGATAATCAGCTATATAGACATTATAGAGAAGGACAAATATCAGCTATAGGAGAAGATTTTAAAATATTAGATTTAGTAAATGCTAACTCTTTAAGACATATAAAAAAATGATAAAATGATACTGATGCATATGGGTTTAATTGTTATAGGAATAAAAGGTCTAACTAGAAAAAATCTAGGATCCAAAGTATTAATAACAATATATGATGATAGATGGTCAGACATTAAAAAATCAATAATAGGATTAACTAAAGTAGATATGACAAATAATGGAGGAATATTCTATATAAGTCCAGATTTCTTAATGAACTTGAAAGAATTTGGAAAAA
>NW_025825771.1:0-1070 GCF_002878395.1 Capsicum annuum | reverse complement strand
ATTCTACAACCGTATTCCCCGTCAACGGCACTATTTTTGATAATGCTCAAATTACACTCTTGAATGGGTGTAAGAGATCATTGTTAATATAAAATCCAACTAGGTTGGGGTCGAATCCCATAGGGAATAGGGTGTGAACATCAATTTATTTATGAAATACTTTACTGGTAGTTTATCGTTTCCGAAAGTTGGGGGTTTAAAATTCACAATGTATCAATCTTTACTTTTTGAATTTTTAGAGTTGTTATCAATATAAATGGGAAACCAGGGTTATGATCACCAAAGGCTTTGGCTATTGACAGATACCAGGTAATGCTAAAGATCCTCGAAATGAGTAGAACAACAGAATATCCCTGACTATGATACTATCTGACTTATCTCTCGACCTCACTAGACAATTTATTATCTAATTCTCTCGAACTTAGATAATTTATCTATATCCAATAGGATGTTATCTTAGGTAGATTAATCAAGTTACGGCATTAATCATTAAACAGAAGGATGGTTGCTTCTGAGTCCTTGTTGATAATTCTCGTCCTCTAGTTTATTTCTCCGTTAGAAGCAAATGAAACCTAAGGGATAATCTAATGTTTGCAACCACTAGATTTTAGTTAAAACTACAGAATTTCCAGATGTTCTACTACTCTTTGAATCCGTTAAACATCTAGCATCATATCAAACCCTAATCCTTGGATCCCATAACCCCGGCTAATGAAATTATCCGCTCATGATTTGATGAAGGAAATCACAAGTTGAATTCATGATGATAATGATAAACTTACGTATAGATGGAAAACAACAAATAATTTCTTCAATGAAATCCCAAGTTAGAGACCCAAGAATAGTTGATAAGAAAGAAACTAAAAATAATTGGCAAAAGAGAACAATGTACATGTTTCTCTCTCCAAAATTCTTGTTTTGAATAATGAAAACTTACTCCTTTAAAAACCCTAAAAACTGCTATTAAAACTAAAGCCTAATTAAGGAAATAAAATTACAAAATCACAGCTGGGCTTGGATTTAGGTGACGCCATATTGGTGTTGGTCCTCAGGCTTCTGATGGCATCTCA
>NW_025825770.1:0-1881 GCF_002878395.1 Capsicum annuum | reverse complement strand
CGTCTTGGGACCCTATTTCAGGGCGTTACAAACTTGGCATTAGAGCACAGAGTTCAAGTGTCCTAGGGTGTCTATGAAGCTGTGTCTAGTAGATTCTTGCATAATGGTATGGACACGTCTATACTTTTCTTCGAGAGCCTACAGGGCATTAAGGAAATGTCTCCATTCTTTCAAGTCTTAAATTGTGCTATAGAAAAGTTCTCCAAGAAACTTATACAGATTCTCATCTTACTCTATTCAGGCCATCTCTGCCTTATTTCTAAGGTATCAGAAACAATTGAGCTTAATTCTCCATAGATAGTTATGGAATTGTAAGAGAGCTACAAAAGTATCCTATCAGTACTTTTGAGTTCCAAAAATTGAAGTATCAGGCCTGTAGAAATCATGCACGAATCTCGAGTTAGATATTCTTTCATATTTCTCCTCATAATCCATAATGATAATCTATACTTCTCTATCTATGTACTCTTTTTGAGGTAATATGTTCGGCAAGTTTTAATTTCCTCCCCAGATAATGCTCTTATATTTGTTGGCAGAAGTTTCAAAAGTTTCATAAAGTGGCTTTAGAGGAGCCTTCTAGTATGTTATAAGTCCTTCAAATTTAAGATATGCCCTCGTTCTTATGAGTTATTTAATTAAGACAGAGTAAGGTGTATTCTTAGATCGTTGAATGTTGTGTGTCAAGTTTCTATCTCTTGTATTATGTAATCTTGTTATCATTATGTTTGTGAAAAATCAAAGTCTAGTGAAGCCATGTGAGGCCTATTTCAATTCACTAGCATAGTTGCTTTGTTATTCGTATAATTTTCTTAATCAAAACATAAAACTAAAGTCTAGTGAAGCCGTGTGAGGCCTATTTTGATTCACTAGCAACTTGTTGTTTATCTTGTTGTTCTAGTGTTAGTTGAAAGTGTGGGTTTCTATGTAGTGACAGAAGTAGTAATGTTTAGTTAAAAGTCTTGTGTTAGTTGAACTTGTGGGTTTAGAAGTGTAGTGGCAAGAATGGTGGTCAAGGTGATTTATTGAATATGTATAGCTGAATTTTTGCTTATGATTGAATTAGTAATGAAGTGATATACCCTTGTTTGTTAGTTTAGTAAAGTTAAAGAAGAAGATTATTAGTTAAGGTGGGTTGTTGTTTGCTTGAAGTATGAAAAGGGTTATTGATGGTATTTGTTGTGCTAGGAAAGTATAGGTTTTTATGGAAGTACTTGGTGGTTGAGTATTATTAATTTAGGCTTTCCTGAGATTGCAAGAGAAAGTTTAGTTGAAATTTATAGAGCTATGAAAGTAATTTAGGTGTGAAGATGGGTAAATAGTAATGATGTAAAGAAGGAGAATGTGTTAACAGATTATGAATAAGATAGGCCATATAATTATAATCGATTGTCATTGTGTACTAGTTTTTCTTAATGCTATGTTCTATAGTTTTGAAGTGAAAATTGTGTGTGAGATTGGGTTGTAAATCATGTTTAGCTCTTAACATTAAGTTTGAATAGTTGATGGTTCGGTTGTTGATGCTAGTTATATGGAGGTGACCTAGTAGGCCTAAACAATGTATGCAAGAGTGTAAGATCATGTATTCGTAATTAAGTATGGTGTAGAGGTGTGCCCAAGGTGCTATGAGGATGCATTATTTTTTTAGGATTATTGCATATTGTGTGGTTAGTAGTAACGTTGAGTTGCTAGGTGGAGAAAGGCTAGTTAGATAATTTATGATGTTCTTGATAGCTAAGTTGAGGAGTTATGAATGAAGATTTTGAGTCTTTTTAGTATGATTTTATTCTCATGGTTTGGGAAAAATATAAGTATAGAAGTGTGATCTTGGTAGGCTATGATTATGTGATTAGAGATGTAGATATGGTTGCAAATGAGAGTGTA
>NW_025825769.1:0-1553 GCF_002878395.1 Capsicum annuum | reverse complement strand
CCTTGTCACAAATATCGTCAGCTATTATTTTCAGCAATTGAGAATTTATTTCATAAGGGTATTTTGGTCTTTTACCTTCACTTCCCATGACTTATAACCCTCAAGGAACGTATTATCTTTCATTCTCTTTAGTTAAAACATCTTAAAAACCCTCTCTTACACTTTCAACCACAAGATTAGGGTTTCATCTCAACATCATCTCCTCAGGAACAAGAGCATTCTTTCCCAAAGGGGTTAAACCCTAGTCAAGAAAAATCAAGGGCAAGCCTAAGGAATTCTTCAAGAACCTTCAGAAGCATTAGATCTCTTTCAAGATTCAATCACTAAGGTATGCGTAGTGTTCATCTATGGATCCAATCCATTCATAGAGCTCAAGAACCATGTTTTAAATATTATTTTGTAAATCTTTTGTGGAGATATGAGTATGTACATGTTGATGATTGTTGTTTAAGTTTCAATGTGATGTCTAAAGGTGTTTTCATGGAATATATATGTTTGTTAATTAAAAACCATCAACTTTAGGTGGTTTAATATGGTGCAAGTATGAAACCCACCTATGCCTTAAAGAATGCATGCTTGGTGTTTGATAAAATGCTAGGATGCTAGAAATTTATGTTTGTATGGTTCTATGATGTCTAAATGACAAGTTCATGTTAGCTATATACTTCAATATGAATTTTATGCTTTTCATGTGTTGCTATTGTGTTGGTATAAAACATGCAAGATAATAAAGATATACAGTATGTACACGAAATATATCCATGCATTCCCTACAATGTTTAAGATGTTGAATAACTATATGAAATATGATATCCCCTACTTATGATATTATGAATTGTGGACTCAAATCTTGTGATCAAGTCCTATCATATGTGTTAGTTTCCTTCTATCGAGTCTTGGGGGTATTCGTACCTGAAAAACATAGTTGTGTGCCTAGAGCCATGTCATGTTGTCACGATAATCTCAGTCAAGCTATAATCTATAGAACTCAGTCAGTCATGTGACTCAGGAAACCCCAGAAATCTCATGATCTCAGTTAACTCTCAGATAATAGTACTACTCCATCAGTCAACGGAAGTTAGTTAATTTGTCCATGTACAGTCAGTTGAATCATGTTTAGTCTCTTCATATGGGAGTAGAAGTTAGCACCGAGTGAACCCAAGGATGGGGACTCACCTACCAGTTTAGGGTGTGTTTCTTAGCAGTCATCCTTATGTTCCAGAACTACGTAACCAGCGTAGGTTGAGATATCTTAGCCTGTCAGATTAGGGTTGATGAGGTGGCTTAGCCTGTCAATTTAGTTTCCAATCGTTCTCACTTTGAGTACCTTCCAGATAAGGATCACTCACAATTATCCTTACCAGTGGTGCGGTATTGATACCCCTCCATTCGGGGTAGAGATTGGACCCCATCTTAGTTGTAATGGTATACATGGGGCATTTTAGTTAAACAACTACCTCCCACAGTTTCATTATCAGTCTCAGTAAATAACTCAGACAATTCTTTAGATATTAGTATACCAGGACTGTTAGATACGATCAAATTCAGTTATA
>NW_025825768.1:0-3034 GCF_002878395.1 Capsicum annuum | reverse complement strand
CAGAAACTTCGAAATTTCTTTGTTATTTCGGTTGGTGCTTCGGTTCGGTTTTTCGACTTTAGCTTAATCCGATATTATTACTTGGTCTGGTAGGCTGAGCGGCTTTAGCCTCAGCCTAAGAGATCCTAAAGCCGCCGATTTACTTCAGCTAAAGAATAAGACATAGGTTGATTTTCGAAAGTGTTATCTCTAGATGTACTAGAAAAAGCAGAAGTTTTTTGGGTAGCAAGATTAAGGATTTTCTCACGAAGTTTTTCATCCGAAACTTCTTTAAGTAATTCAAGAATATTTTCAGCGGTGAGAGTTTTAATATCAAGATCTAGGTCTTCGAATTGCGCTTGAAGTTTATACATCATTTCATCACAATTGCACAACTCATTATCACAGTCATCACATCTGTTATCTTGATTTTGCTCACTACCTGAATTAGGTAATTCAAAATCATTTTCAGAAGTAGAATCAGATTCAGAGTCAGAGGTATATAATAAATTATAGACTTGGTCATGAACTTCTTCAGAAAGTCTTAATGACTTTAAGTTTTTGCAATTTGCAATTGGGAGCAATATGACCATATTGATTACACTTATAGCATTTGATTTTTGCTAAATCACGCTTCGAATGATTTTTAGCAAATCTAGTAGACTTTCGGAAGGACTTTCGAGCTTCGCGCTCTTCCTTACTCCGATGCCTAGAGTGTTTGGGTTTATAGTAAGGTTTGGATTTTGAATATTTTCGGGATTTTTGAACCAAGGGTTTTTTCATGCCGAATTGTTCACAGAAGTCGCCCAATTGAGATTTTTCTCTGAGCTTATCAAGCTTGACTTGTCTAGCTAATTTTAGCTCATTACAGAGGGCTAAGCCTTCTTGTGTACAAGCTACAATTAGTTGACCATAAGTCTTTTCAGAATAAGGGATCTCGCCATAAGATCCTCTAAGAGTTTTACGAACACGTTCAGCAAATAAGGGGGGAAGACCGTCAATGAATTTAGCTTTCCAGTGTTCATACTTACTCTCGGGTAAGTCCATGACGCGACTAAGAAAGGTGTCTTTGTACCAACGAAATTCGCCGAGATGGCGGCATTTTAAACCATTGAGAAGAGTCCGAATATTTTCGTATTGATTGGTAAATCGTCTGCCAAAATGTTCAATAATAGTTAGCATGAGTGTATAGACTACATCTGATCTACCTGCCGGGAGAGCACGACCAAGATTATCTTTCCCCGGTTGATCATTTGTAGCATTAAAGATAGCTTCGCGTTTTGTATCATCTAGAAAATTATCCCACCAACCTCGGAGTTGACCAGTGAAACCCGCAACAATCATCTTACAGATTGTTTGGTCATTTCGAGTGGTGCTAGAACCAGTGGATTTAGTGGCTAAAGCGATTTTTAGCCATTTTTAGCCGCTCTGCGCGATGCTAGAAATTTAAATTTCCGAAAATCTTTAATGGGTTCTATTGAATCAACTCTTGCGTATGGTCCTGTTTATTTTAAGAAAATACAATAAATATTTATAAATAGCCAAAATAAATAAAATAGTACTAAAACTACTA
The DNA here is from genome assembly GCF_002878395.1 of Capsicum annuum. Taxonomy (NCBI): domain Eukaryota; kingdom Viridiplantae; phylum Streptophyta; class Magnoliopsida; order Solanales; family Solanaceae; genus Capsicum; species Capsicum annuum. Next base: position 1,482 of record NW_025825768.1, on the reverse strand, counting down.
ATTTATTAAAATTAAGAAAACAAAAATATATATTTTTTGTATTAAAAATAAAAATAAATAAAAAAATAAAAATAAAATATTTCAAAATTAACTTTATTTATTTATTCATTTTTAACTAAAAATTTACTAAAAATGAAGTAAGAGTTAAAATAATATCAAATCGATATAAATATTTAATATAGATAAATGAATTAAAATTCAGAAAAGATAAAAAATCACGTGTCTATAATACCTATCAGACACAAAATGCTGATTTGACAAGAAAAGTGTAACACACTTTCTTTAACGTGTGTGAATAATAAAATAAATAATATTTTATTTTTTAATTTAAAAAATTATATTTAAATTATTTTATTAATATAATCTTTAATTATCCTAATTTCTTAATTTAAAAGAAAGGCAACCCCTCATTGTCTTCTTCACCCCTTTCATTATCTTCTTCACAACCCTCACCCTACAATTGTCCAATTTATTAGCTTTATTATCTGCAAAGCTTGTATTTGCGCTGGTGATGACGCCGCCGCCGCATTGAAGTAACTCTAAGTCTGAGCTTCCCAACCTTAGACACATTCATCTCCTCCAACAAAGCAGTAAAACAAACAGCAAGCTAAGCTAATTTTCAGTTGAATTATTTCCTCTATTTTATATTAGTTGATCTTTATTGACTTGACACACCCATTAAAAAGATATTAATTAGAAATTTTATTTTACTAAATTAATCTTATTAATTATATTTTAAAAATTTAAATTTGAGTAAATATACTTTGTTTAGTCATTTAATATTAAAAATAGTATTAGAAGAACATAATAAACTCCTCATATTTTTAGAAAGAGGCCAATTAAAACGAAACGAAAAGATTATTATATAAAAATTCATAAAGCCTGGATTTTTCCCAACTAATTTTAGGAAAAAAACAATACAAAATCTGGATTGAAAAACTGAGGTATAATAATGTTGACCTGATATTTCCAAGTGGAAGCTCCTCCATTGAAGAGGCTAGAACTGAGCGCAGCCAAAGAAGACATTGCAGATTCTGAGTAACGAGTAAATGGTACTACTATTTACAATTAACAGCCAACTACTAGTTAGGCATGTACAGAGGCTGATTTTCACTCTGCTCAAATGAAAGAAAAACGTTGTAAAAAACAACACAGATCAGTTAGTATAAAATAATGGAGATACACAGATCAGTTAGTATAAAATAATGGAGATTAAGTTGTAAAAGAAATGGGGAAGAAGAAGGGGTAGGGGTAGGGGTAGGGGTAGGGGTGAGGGTTGGGGGTTGGGGTGAGGGCTGGGGAGGCGAGGGTAGAGATTAGATTTGTTTTTTTTAATTGATAAAATATCTTCTGAATCCTTGTACGATGTTGATTTTGTTAGTTGACATTTCTACTTATATTTTTATTATCTGAACCCTTGAACCGTTAACCTTATCTATGTTCATTGAAATGATGACTAGCATAAAGAGAGTGTAGCCACTC
>NW_025825767.1:0-1070 GCF_002878395.1 Capsicum annuum | reverse complement strand
TAGAAAGAAGACTCTCAGAGCTTTCGGTTTATATATAATAGCTCACCCAGATCATTATGTACAAGGAGTTATGATCATTTGAAGTTGACCCAAAAATTTGCTTTTGATAGGCTGAACTAGATTGAGCATAAGTTTTTGCTCCGATAGACAAATTGGATGAAACCAAGTTCATTGGAAACAGGACTCGCAGAGCTTTCCGTTGATATATAGTAGATTACCCATATCATTATGTACAAGGAGTTATGATCATTTAAAGTTGGAGCAAAAATACGCCTGGCCTCAGTACTTTTTCCTGCACGTTTTACTGTTCACAGTTCGATCGGAATGGTCATAGATTGATCGGAATGGTCGTAACTCATCACTCGAGTGTCCGTTTTGGGTGATCCACATATAGTTGGAAAGATTATTCGATGCTCTACGAAATGGTGGGTCGAAATCCAAGAAATGACACACAGAAAAATTATAAATCATTCTCGAAGATAGGATCCCGACACGTTTACGCACAAAATTTCAACGAAAAAATTTTCCAGGGTATTACATTGAGTAGAAATCTTGTACCAACATTCCATGGGCTAATTTTCACAGCACCTGGATTTCAATTAACACCATATCAATTTTAAATTCAAAAAGGGAATCTATTTTTTTTTTTTTTTAAAAAGAGAGCAAATTGTAACGAAGTTTATGTTTCTATAATTATTACTAGTAATAAAAAGAACATGAAAGCTAGTGGTTATGATGTCAAGTAATTTTCAAGGAATAAGGCAGTGTATAAAAGTAATGAACCACTTAACTAAAGTTCCACAAGATTAAAATGAAGATCTCGTTTTTATCAAATATAAATGAGAAACTTTTAACCCCCAAATATGAAATGGATTGAATTGAATATTGGGTTGGGTCATGACTCGCCCAAATTTATTTCGGGTTGAAACGGGTTGGGTTGAGACGGGTAAAATATCGGGTTGGGTCCAGGATAACAAGGCAAAGGAGCTTAATTAATGTTTTTGATCTCCTTGACGGCCACACAACTCATTGGATGTTAATGCTAAGCAATTGTATATATACAATGAGGT
>NW_025825766.1:0-1822 GCF_002878395.1 Capsicum annuum | reverse complement strand
TCTAGTGAAGTTGCATGTGGTGTATTATATATGATTGACCAGAAGCATTTTATGAGAAGCGCGATTCACAAACATCGACGACTGATTTCTCCTTGAATGAACTCTTTTTTTTTTGGGATTTTTAGTAAGCTTCAATAGTATTCTCCTGTTTCCGAATTCAAAATGTATCTAAAAAATGTGTGATGATCTGTTCATTTAGTTGGTTTTCTCTGTTTAGTCGAGCTGCATGTGGTGTATTAGATATGATTGACCAGAAGAATTTTATGAGAATCTCAATTCACAAGCATCGATGACTGATTTATCCTTGATTGAACTGTTTTTTTTCTTTTTTTTGTAATTTTAAGTAAGCTTCAATAGTATATTTCTGTTTCCGAGTTCAAATTTATTTTAAAAAATGTGTGATGATCTGTTCATTCAGTTGTTTTTCTCTGTCTAGTCAAGTTGTATGTAGTGTATTATATATGATTGACAAGAAGCATTATATGAGAAGCTCGATTCACAAGCATCGACGATTGATTTTTCCTTGAATGAACTATTTTTTTTGTTTTTGTGATTTTAAGTAAGCTTCAATAGTATTCTCCGGCTTTCAAGTTCAAAATTTATCTAAAAAATGTGTGATGATCTGTTCATTCAGTTGTTTTTCTCTGTCTAGTCGAGTTGCATGTGGTGAATTATATATGATTGACCATAAGTATTTTATGAGAAGCTCGATTCACAAGCATCGATGACTGATTTCTCTGGAATGAACTATTTTTTGCTGATTTTATGTAAGCTTCATCAGTATTCTCCTATTTCCGAGTTAAGCTTCAATAGCATTCTCCTGTTCCCGAGTTCAAAATTTATCTAAAAAAATGTGTGATGATCTGTTCGTTCAGTTGCTTTTCTCCGTCTAGTCCAGTTGCATGTGGTGTATTATATATGATTGACCAGAAGTATTTTATTTGAAGCTCAATTCAAAAGCATCGATGACTGATTTCTCCATGAATGAACTGTTTCTTTTTTGTTATTTTAAGTAAGCTTCAATAGTATTCTCCAGTTTTCGAGATCAAAATTTATCTAAAAAATTATGTGATGATCTGTTCATTCAGTTGTTTTTCTCTGTCTAATCGAGTTGCATGTGGTGTATTATATATGATTGACCAGAAGCATTTTATGAGAAGCTCGATTCATAAGCATCAACGACTGATTTCTCCTTGAATAAACTTTTTTTTTTGTGATTTTAAGTAAGCTTCAATATTATTCACTTGTTTTCGAGTTCAAATTTATCTAAAAAAATGTGTGATGATCTGTTCATTCAGTTGTTTTACTCTGTCCAGTCGAGTTGCATTTGAGGTATTATATATGATTGACCAGAAGCATTTAATCAGAAGCTCGATTCACAAGCAACGGCGACTGATTTCTCCTTGAATGAACTATTTTTTTTGTGTGTGATTTTAAGTAAGCTTCAATAGTATTCTCCTGTTTTCGAGTTCAAAATTTATCTAAAAAATATGTGATGATCTGTTTATTCAGTTTTTTTTTTCTGTCTAGTCGAGTTGCATGTGGTGTATTATATATGATTGAGCAGAAGCATTTTATGAGAAGTTCGATTCACAAGCATCAACGACTGGTTTCTCCATGAATGAACTGTATTTTTTTTGTGATTTTAAGTAACCTTCAATAGTATCCTCCTATTTTCGAGTTCAAAATTTATCTAGAAAGATGTGTGATGATCTGTTCATTCAGTTGTTTTTCTCTGTCTAGTCGAGTTGCATGGGGTGTTTTATATATGATTGACCAGAAGTATTTTATGAGAAGCTCGATTCACAAGCATCGATGACTG
>NW_025825765.1:0-1077 GCF_002878395.1 Capsicum annuum | reverse complement strand
CTCATCAAAATCATCTAGAAAAAAATACCAAAATTCATCTCAACATCAATAGAAAAATCAATCTTTCTCATAGTCAAAATCATCTCGACTCTGCGAGTTCAAGGTCAACGTACTCAAATGATTATTCTTTCAATTCGACAATTAAATCATGACAACAGTTTTTGAAAAGCACTTGAGACCTTTAATTCATAATAAGAATACATATCCCGTAGTACAACTCAAATCACGACTTTTATCTCGAAAGCCTTTAGAAATATCAATTCATTGTAGTAGTATGCAATTCATTGCAAAAATTCTCAATTTAAGAAGTATAATAATGAAGTAATCATGTATATCCATACTGAAAAAAAATTCAAAGTCTTATAAATCCTTCATAAAGTAATTTGAGTGTATATCCATTTTTGAATATCATGAAATTTCAATAATAGAACTCAAGCTTTTTAAATATCAAAATGTCACAATTTATCAAGTAATGACAACATCAATATTTTTGAGAAAATATCAAGACTCATGGTAACATCTCAAACGTTATATCTCAATATGCTCAATGATTCAATTTCGTCATAAAGAAGCTTTAAGCTTATCATAAATCTCAAAATCATTTCAAAATACCATTTCAACATATATCTCGAAATCATTGAAAATAAAAATATGAAATTTACAATTATAGATATCAAGACATCTCATGTCTCAAATATATATTCAATAATTCAAATCGTCATTGGGAAGCATAAATCTTGACATATATCTCAAAATATTATTCCAAAATACCATCTCGACATACATCCCAAAATCATTCAAAATACCACCTTGTGGTAAAAGTGTGTAATTCGCAATGATAAGTATTAAATCATATCATGAAAATATTAAGATAATCATAAAAATCAAAGTTTATTCATTCAACCATCATAATCTCATAATCAAATTATGTAGACATAATCGCACTTACAAAATCATGTAAAACCATAATAAAATTAAAGCTTTGGGCACAAGAAAGGAAGATTGCTCTTGTTCAAAATCCCACATACCTTGAAATTGACTTCTTGATTACGGAATCCTGTTCGAACAAATAATGGG
>NW_025825764.1:0-4435 GCF_002878395.1 Capsicum annuum | reverse complement strand
GTCAAATTCTTGCTAGTTTTGTGAATAGGGGTGGTGGTGGTTTGGGACCTAAAGATGGATTTTTTGAAGCTTGTAAATAAATAAAGAAGAATTAAATAAAAAATTAAATACTTCTTTGTTCATTTTTTATTTGTAATTTAAAATTGGTTAAATACTTTATTATAATATTTTTTAGTTGTTTGTTTTAATCTCATTAATTCTTCTATATTTTCACTAAGAAATTGTAGGGGGGTGCAGATAACTTGTGTGGTAAAATAGATCTATTATAAATACAATGGATCTATTTTTATTTGTGCGTGGATATTTCTTAACTTCTCTAAATATTTTAATTTTTATTTTTATTTTGAGTTTATTTATATTAGTTTTATCGATATTCATATCTTGGGGGTGATTATATGGTAATTGATTAAATTCTGTACTATAGTATTCTTTATTTTTTTTTCTCTTAGTTTTTGTAATTCTTCTATATTATTTTGAAGGTATTCTAAATATCCTATATCTTTGTTTCAAAATATCCAATTAGATTGTCTTTCATAAGTTTTTCTAATAATATTATTTCTTCCATATTTTCTCTCCAATATTTTAAATATTCATATTCTATCATTTTATCCTGTAGTATTTGTAGATTTACAAATTTCTGTATAATAATTTATCCTAATTATACTGTAATGTATATCTAATTCTAGATTTTCAATGTTATTTATTATCTTGTGTTATTCTTCTCGTAGCGAGTTTTTTAAATTATATAAACTATCACATGTACTTTTTCCTAAATTTTCTAGGGTTTCTTCTATCCATATTAATTTTTCTTTTAGATTCTCCATTATTTTTCTAATTCGGTTTCTATAATTAATTTCTTCATTTAGATTATCTTGATTTTCTCTAGTTTTTCTAATATATTCTAGCGTTACTTAATCTGAATAATATCCATTTGGGTAATTATCTAGGTATAACTGTTCTGTCCAATTTATAGTTTCAATTTCATAGTCTAATACTTTTTCTAATATTATTCTCTTAATATCTATAATTTCTATTTCTTTAAGTATATATATAAGATTAATATTTTAGGATTATCTGTCATATAAAATTGGTTAAGTACTTTATTATAATATTTTTTTAGTTGTTTTTTTCAATCTCATTAATTCTTCTATATTTTCACTAAGAAATTGTATACATTTTATATCTTTAGTCCTCATATATTCATCTAAATTTGTTTTCATTTGTTTTTCTATTGATTGTACATTTTTCATATCTATTTTTCAAAATTCTAAATATATATAATTTATCATGGTTGATATGTAGGTTTGGTATGTAGGTATTTGTAAGAGTAGTTAGGTTAGTGTGGTATATAATTTATTCTAGTCATAAAATATTTATCAAATATTTTTCCAATATGATTGTTCTTATATCTACATTTTATATATCCTTAAGTACATATAAAACAAGTATTTTAAATTTATCTACCATTGCATCAGATAAATAATTATCCATTTTTCATAAAATTGTTATTTTCAAAATAATACCTTGAATCATGCACATAACAAAATATGATCACTTTAGATTGCTATATACTAAATTATTCTTAAATAACATATTCTTTGGTCACTATTAGCATGGTAATCTGGATACTTTTCCCTTAAACAATGCCTCTACTCTGGTTACTCCCCTATCACGGCTTTCTTGCCTCATCGGTTTCACCTTTAGGATGGCATAGTTCTTAGGAATTTTTCTCCTTTTCCACTTTGCTAATAAACTTTTTAACATGCTATTTTTTGAATAATTCTATTATAAAGCAACTAACATGAACTTATTTTTATCATATTATGATTGTTAGGAATTTATGAATTTAGCTATTCATAACTGTAAATGAATATACCTGTTCTGGTAGTTTTGGTAATTCTAAGCTTTGTTCCTCCATAGATTTTTTTTGTTGAAATATACCTATTTTTTTAATAATCAAATTATTTGTTGTAGACAAGGGAGAGTTTTTTGCTTCACTTACTTTTCTTTCTGCCTTCGATGCCTTTTATTTATAATTTGAAACTTTACAAAATTTTTCCTTCCTCATTTTACACGTTTCTAAAACTTTACAAAAAGTCTTCAAAAATTATCTACCTAACCTAATTTACTATACTTTACAAAAGTCTTCTAAAAAGACAAAAACTAATCAAAGCCTAGACTAATAATAGTCAAAAAACCTATACAATTTTAATAATTTACGTAAAGAAAATTGTGAAAGTTTGTTACATGTTGCTTTCACAATTTAATAGCTTGTCTTTTATCTCCATTATTGTTTCCGCTAATATCTTCTTCTTGTCGGATCTGCTGCTTTTTTATCTTCTTTCTAGCTGGCATGCTTATCTTCTTGATTTTTTATTTTATCCTAGCCGAACTTCTGGGATAACATTATCTTCTCCATTACATCTCGAACATTGTTGATCTGGATATTTGTGTCCAATTATCTTGCAATATCTTGTCAATAATCCATCTGAAATAAATTCTCTCTTAATTGCTCTTGCAATAGATTGCTTTTCTGGGTTAAGTTATGTCATTATCCATTGTCTAACATCTTCCATATCTGCTTGTCGTAGTTCTTTTGAATTTGAATAAATCATCTAATGGTCTCTTGAATAATAGCTCCATATTCGGTTTCCATTAGTATAATTGTTTGCTAGTTCTTGAATAATTGTAGCTAGTCCAATAAGTCGTTTGTTTGCATAAAAATCAGGTATCTCGATTCTGGGTATCTCTGGCTGCTGCACAATATCTTCTAGTATAATCATATCTCTGGTTAATTCTATTTTTACACCTTGTATAACTGGTTTTATCTCATCGTATAATATCTTTGCTGGTGCAGTATTACACTTTATATAAAATAGATTTTCTTTGGTTATTCTTTTATAGGTGTTGAATATTTTTTGCAATTCTTTCATAACTGATAGTTCTTCTCCATCTTGGGTGTATATGGTATTTAATAATCCATAATCAAAACAAGTTTTTATTAAGCTTGGGTTGGTTTTGGGTAGTGCAATTAGCTTGTTGTGACCTTGTAATCTTTGAATTATATAGTTTGTGTTGGGTTCTTTGATATCTGAAGCTCTAAGGTTAAGGTTTAGAAAAGTTTGTACTTGGTAGATATTTTTTATGTATTTTTGGGCTGTATAGTTATAAACTTTTTTATCTTGGTTCAGACTATCTGGATATGTGGTAATTTGTGGGGGTATGTTCAAGAGGTCTTTTTGTATTTTTGGTGTAAATGGTTTTTTAAATGTCTTATTTAAGTTCATATTCTGGTATCTTTGTCCAATAACTCCTTTGTTTGTACCTGCAATTGTAGATTGATAAACGTTATGGGTTTTACGGAGTGTCCCAACATCTCCTTCTAGCACTGGAATTTTAATGTCTTCTAATCGATATAGCTCTGCACACTGCTGAGTTAGCTGATTTATAGCTACAGACTTTAGTTTAACTTCATTAGTTTTTAGTTTTTCTATTTCATTACCCATACTGTCCACTTTCATTGAAAGCGTAGTTAGGGTTTTGAATATCTTTTCTAAAGCATCATCTTCTATTATATCAGTCTGTGTATCTTTGTCTTGATATGTAATCTGCAATAACGTTTTTGTTAGTACTAATTACTTCAATTGTAAATGTAAAATTTAATATATTCAATACTAGTTTTCGAATCTCTTTTGTTGTAACTGAATTTTGTATTTTCTTTGTTAGCCACCAACGTACCTGTGTATTATCTATTTGTACAATAAACTTGTTATATACAATATATGGCTCAAATGCTAATAAACATTTATATAATGAACATAATTCTTTTCTATTTATTTCACATTTTATTTCTGTTTCATTAAACGTTCCTACATAATATCTACAATGATGTTCTATTTTTTCATTTTTGTACCTATATTTAAGTACTCCTCCATAACTACATTCACTAGCATCTGCTTCTACTATATATATAAATTTTCTACTTTCGTCTGGAAATTGTAATTTTGGTAATTCCTTACAAAGTGTTTTTATTTTCTGGACTTGTTTTTTTATCTTCTTCATTATAATTATATTCTACATCCTTTTTTTATTTTTTCTGTAAAGGCTTTAGACTTTTTGCTAATTTTGGTATATATTCCCTTACTTGGTTCACTAATCTCAAAAATGATTGTAATTTCTTTTTTTGTATCTAATTATTCTTTCTAATTTATTATTTTTTGTACTATATGTTGTTGCATTTTTACTCCACTTTTATCTATTTGTATTTCTAAAAATTATATCTGGCTTTTCATAATTTCAGCTTTCTTTTCACTTAAACTTATTCCCAATTTTTCTATTATATCTGTAAATTGTTCTAATAATTTTAAATGTTCTTCTTTGGTTTTTGTATATAATAGTATATCATCTATATATACTATACAATTAGGTAATTGTT
>NW_025825763.1:0-1172 GCF_002878395.1 Capsicum annuum | reverse complement strand
TATGATAACTAATTACTTGATCATCATTCATTAATTGGGACATTCTAAAAAACACTTTAATGACATGCACTTGAATACATGGTAACATGATATATTTTAACTATTCAACTCACATAAGCAATTCAACAAACACTTAGAGGACATAGTATGTGCACATAATTCTAAACAACATGCGAGCATCATAATTTCAAATACCAAATTAACAATTTGGAGGGTTTTAGCATGAATTAACATTGTACAACACATACAACAAATAATTTCATATTAATCTTGCAATTAAATCTTGAATTAGAAACCCCATAAACATGGTAATCCACATTCAAATCCAACCATAAAATTCATCAAACTCATTAACTTATAGTTGAAAAGGGGTGCTTGAACTGTAAGGATGGAAGAAAACCCTTGGATGAACACTTTAAATATCTTGGTTGCTAAATTCTTAAAGATTGATGGTGAAATATTAATCCTTTAGTTTAAATTTTTATCTACTAGTGTTTTTGCTCTTTAGTAATTTCTGAATAGAGAATGAATTTTACCTCTAAAGGGGCTTAATTTTGTGTTTTGGGGCTGATAACCGTGGGTAAAAGACCCAAATACCCTTGAAGAATGCAACTTTTAATTACTAAAAACTAATTTAATGATGCGCAAACTGACGTACTGCGTCCTTGGCATCGAAGCAATGGCCAACGCGCCGCGTCGAGTCCACGTCGGTTGATTGGAATTTGCACAGGGGAGCTGGAGAAAAATACGCGATAGGTAATGCGGCACGTCGATATTGCGTCGATGCACTGGTTTGGACTTCCAAACGTGCCTCAAATAAAGTTCAAAAAGTTTAAAACTTATCTGAGGACACCTACTGACTCTCCCAATCATAATTCAACCTAAAGGTTGCCATTTTAAGGTCTTAGAGGTCATGAAATAGAGTTGACAACTTTTGAAGGCTAAAATGACACTAAGTCTGAATACTTAGCTAAATTTTTTGAAGTCTAGGACCCCTTAAGAATATTTAAAGGACTGAGTAGAGCTTAGGATTTTGCGGGGTCTTTCAAACCTATGATCACAGATGAAAGGGTGTTAGCACCTTGCCAAGGGATACTAACAATGGCTGTGATTTAAACCTATTTGGAAGGAAGACATTTTGTCAACCCTCACTGGCAGGAAAACTCATACGA
>NW_025825762.1:0-1736 GCF_002878395.1 Capsicum annuum | reverse complement strand
ATTCATTAACAATAGGGACTGTTTTGAGGCTGGGATATTCAGAACTGGAATCTTTAACATGCATGAAATGATACACACACCCCTTAAAAATCATTTTCCTTGCCTGAAGGTAGGAAATAAGTTGATCCCTGAATGCTGAAATGCTACCCTTCCACTCTAGGACGGACTCATTTGGAAATTGAAACTGAACTATCCTATTTCTGTAGTCGACTGTGGCATATCAGGAAAGAAGCCAGTCCATGCCAAAAATAACATCAAATCAATCATCTCTAACTCCACTAAATCTGCTGACGTGGATTTTTGAGATATCATAACCGGGCAGTTCCTGTATACCCACCGGGCTATGATGGTTTTACCTACTGGGGTAGAGATCGAGAAGGGCTCTACTAGGACTTCGGGAATGATTCCTAAAATATCTTATATCCTCCCGCAAATAAATGTGGCGTGCAATATACCCATGTACAAGACTCTACTAGATGCGGCTTTCAAACTTCCTAGGACTCTATTGAACCTTAGGCTCTGATACCAAGTTTGTAACACCCCAATTCGCAGAACCAGAATGCTACACAGTGCTCATGACCCCGAGAGACCACAAGCTAACCCATGACTGATATCTATGCCTATATACTGCAAATCATGATATAATAATGCGGAATACATAGAACTGTAAGGCCATAAGGTTCAACTGAATACAATCATATGGGTGAAAATACCCAAAATAACTCAATCTGAACATAAATCTGAACATAAATCTGAAAGCCTCTAAACTATCTAAATAAGGATTTGAAGGAACATGTCTCCAACAAACTTTGTAAAACTAAACTAAAGAAATAAATAAATGAATTAAATCATATTGTCCTCAAATCAATGAGGACTCACTATGTCTCTGCGACTGGAATGCTACCGCTACTGCTGGGCTGGAGCTTATGTCTTAAAACCTATGGTGTAAGATGAAAAGAAAGCACCATAGCGCAAATACGTCAATACAACTAGAGTACTGAGTATACGAGGAAGGTCGGTTGAACATAAAGGATTTCATACACGAACAACACTGACTGACTAATATGAATGTGGGAGTGCAAACACACATATATAGAAACTGGGACCGTGAATACGTGATAGCATGACCTGTTAGATAATACATGGTTTACTGATAACTGTCATGACTAATACTGAAACTGATAATATGGACGATTGTATCTGATAGTCCTGTATATACTGAAATCTGAAGAACGCCCTGAGTTCTTTTACTGAGACTAATACTGAAACTATGGGAAATAGTGTTTAACCGACATGCCCCATGTATACTGTTATGGCTAAGCTGGGGTCCAATCTCTAGCCCAAATGGAGGGGTGTCAATACCGTGCCACAGGTAAGGACAGCCTGTGAGTGACCCTTATCTGGCGGGTACTTAATGAGAATGGTGAAAACCCTAAACTAACGGGTTAAGCCACCTCATCAACCCTAATCTAATGGGTTAAGATGTCTCAACCTACGCTGGCTATGTAGTTCTGGAACACAAGGATGACTACTAAGAATCACACCGTGAACTAGTGAGTGAGTTCCCATCCTTAGGTTCACTCGGTGCTAACCTCTACTCTCCTCTGGAGGGACTGGACATGAATAACTAACTGTGCATGACTTAATCTTACTGAATTTCATTGACTGGTGGAATGTTACTGATATCTGACAACTGACTAAGATCATGAGGTTTTCCTGAGTCACATGACTGACTG
>NW_025825761.1:0-1125 GCF_002878395.1 Capsicum annuum | reverse complement strand
TATCAACCAACATGCATATTCATCATATATATATATATATATATATATAAAGTAACATACATAATCCTCATAAATATGTCAACCATCAAATATAAATCAACATATATATATATACATCATCAAAGTCTAGAATATATATATATATATATACATATATATATATATATATATAACTTGAACTTTCAAAAAGGGATTCGTGGACTCTATGGACGAAAGAAGTCCATAGATAAACACTTGTATACCTTAGATTTCGTAGCCAAAGAGATTGAAGGAGCAATTCGCGAAGCGAAGCCTTGAATCGATTTTCCCCCAATTGGAACCCTAACCCTAACTCCTCTTCTTATATATATATATATATATATATGCATATATTTTGAGAGAGAGATATAAGATAAATGAGAGAAAATAAATGACAATTCTCAGCTCAAAGGGGGCATATATAGAGGGTTATAATAATGGAAAATGACCAAAATACCTTTAAAAATCAATTAATGTCAAATCTGCCCTTCAGTGATCTATCTGATAGGCTGAAGTAAATTGGCCATAACTTTTTACTTCGATGTACATATTGGATGAAACTAATTTCATTGGAAAGAATACTCTCAGGGCTTTTCATTGATATATAGCAGCTCACACAATTCATTATGTACAAGGAGTTATGATTGTTTAAAGTTGGAGCAAAAATACACCTGGCCTCAGTACTTTTTCCTGCACATTTTACTATTTATCACTATTCACCGTTCGATCAGAATGTTCGTAACTTATTGCTCGGGTGTCTGTTTTGGATGATCCACATATCGTTGGAAATCCAATTCGATGCTCTTATCAACGGTGGGTCTAACTCAAGGAAATTGTACACGAAAAATTATAAATCGTTCTAGAAGATAAGACCCAATAAGTTTACGCACAAAATTTTGGATGAAAAATTTTTCGGGGTATTACATCATCTCCCCCTTGGAAACATTCATCATCGAATGTGAAGGCCAGATTAAGAACACTAATCGATTGGGTTTATTCAAGATAGCAACATATCTCAAAACATAACCACACGACTGAAGCAACCAATACTCTGCGTACTTTCACTAGTCATGCACATCTATCGCATAAAACATTCAACAACCCACT
>NW_025825760.1:0-1100 GCF_002878395.1 Capsicum annuum | reverse complement strand
GTAGTTTTTAATACTTTTTAACTATGGGCTTTATGAATTCATACATGCATCGTGCTTACAGAGAATCGTATTGTATTTAATAACATAATCCTAGTGTTTCTCAACCATCAAGGACTAATTCACTTTAGTTCTCTCGAATCAAAAGTGTTTACCAAAAAAACAATACGAAATCTCCAAGTAGTTAATCCTGCTAAGGCATTAACTTATGAAATAGGGGTTGGTAATCCTATTTTCTTGTCACTACTCTCTTTTCTGAACATCAACCTTTCTTTCGAACAAGTTGCGTTTTAAGGCATATCCTCTATGTTTACAACCACGAGAATTCAAGATAAGTGAAGAGAGTATGATATAAACAAATCAATGCATAATGAATTCAAAACCTAAAGTGATAGATTGTATGCTACAAGTCTAACCCTAACTAATAAACTTAGCTACTCATGAATAAAATGAAAATCACAATAGAAATATTCATCATACCAAAAACTACAAGATGATCTTGGTGTGCGAATTGTAAGAACAAGAGAAAAATATTTTTCTCTCTCTCTAAGCTAAGCCACCACTCTCCCTCTTTAAAAACTAATGCAGAATAATCCAATAATGAATAAAAATTCAGCATTAAGCCTTTTAATAATCTGTTCTCTCATAATTGCCTTCTAAGTCCCTGAACTAATTATAAATAACAAACTAGTCTTGAACATAGTTTCTAAGCACCACATTTGGTTCAGACTGCTACTCTCTCTTGTGTCATATGCCATCCGCATTTCATAGTCCCATTATGTCTTCATCTACCTCATTAATACCTAAAATCATGTTAATCATATCGGTTAGATCAATTACATAGAAGTAGAGTAAAAACATAAGAAACTAGGAATTTTGTTCTCTAAACTTAGCTAAAACATGGATAAGTTATGGTGCTTAGGCGTATAAATACACCTAAGATCACGTACAAATACATTCTAATAGTTTGGATAACCTAATAGCCTCCCAAGCAATAAAATCTAGATGTATGAACTCAGCCTGCCAAACCTATCAACTCTGATCTTAAATAGAAGGTGGACTTATGGCCCACTCAAATACCTGGAAGTCAATAATGTATCATC
>NW_025825759.1:0-6043 GCF_002878395.1 Capsicum annuum | reverse complement strand
TGGGTGTAAATGATGATTGAATGATAGATGATTCTAGGCCCGACCGATCTTTGATTTGAACACAATTTAGTGTCTCGTCTTCTTTTGATTATGAATTTGAATTTGGGTGTAAATGACGATTGTATGATAGATGATTCTAGGTCCACCGACATTGGATTTGAATCCAATTTATTGTTTCATATCCTTTTGATTTTAAATTTTAACATGGGTGCAAATAATGATTGAATGATAGATGATTCTAATTTCTAGGCCCAACCGACCTTGGATTTGAATGCAATTAAATGTCTCATCACCTTTTGAATTTGAATTTGAATTTGGGTGTAAATGATTATATATATCGTCTTCATTTGATTTTGAATTTGAATTTGGGTGTAAATGATGATTGAATGATAGACGATTCTAGGCCCGACCGATCTTGGATTTTAATACAAATTAGTTTCTTTTTTGCTTTTGATTTTGAATTTGAATTTGGGTGTAAATGATGATTGTATGATAGATGATTTTAGGCCCGACCGACCTTGGATTTTAATACAATTTACTATCTCGTCTAATTTTAATTTTTAATTTGAATTTGGGTGTAAATGATGATTGTATGATAGATGATTCTAGGCTCGACCGACCTTGGATTTGAATAGAATTCAGTGTCTCATCTTCTTTAGATTTTGAATTTGAATTTGGGTGTAAATGGTGACTGTATGATAGATGATTCTAGGCAGGACCGACCTCGGATTTGAATAGAATTTAGTGTCTCGTCTCCTTTAGATTTCGAATTTGAATTTGGATGTAAATGATGATTGAATGATAGATGATTCTAATTTGTAGGCTCGACCGACCTTGGATTTGAATACAATTTAGTGTCTCGTCTCCTTTGGATTTTGAATTTGAATTTGGGTGTCAATGATGATTGTATGATAGTTAATTTTAGGCCCGACCGACCTTGGATTTGAATACAATTTAATGTCTCGTCTAGTTTTAATTTTGAATTTGAATTTGGATGTAAATGATGATTGTATGATAGACGATTCTAGGCCCGACCGACCTTGGATTTGAATGCAATTTAATTTCTCGTCTCCTTTTGATTTTGAATTTGAATTTGGGTGTAAATGATGAATGTATGAAAGATGATTCTAGGCCCGACCGACATTGGATTTGAAGACAATTTAGTGTCTCGTCTCCTTTTGATTATTAATTTGAGTGTAACTAATGATTGTATTATAGATGATTCTAGGCCCGACAATCTTGAATTTTAATACAATTTAGCGTCTCATCTCCTTTTTATTTTGAATTTGAATTTGGGTGTAAATGATGATCGTATGATAGATGATTCTAGGCCCGACCGACCTTGGATTTGTATACAATTTAGTGTCTCGTCTCCTTTTTATTTTGAATTTGAATTTGGGTGTAAATGATGATTGTATGACAGATGATTCTAGGCCCGACCGACCTTGGATTTTAATACAATTTAGTACCTCATCTACTTTTCATTTTGAATTTGAATTTTGGTTTAAATGATGATTGTATGATAGGTGATTCCAGGCCCGACTGACCTTGGATTTGAATGGAATTTAGTGTCACATCTCCTTTAGATTTTGAATTTGAATTTGGGTGTAAATGATGATTTATATCGTCTTCTTTTGATTTTGAATTTGAATTTTGGTATAAATGATGATTGTATGATAGATGATTCTATGCCCGACCGACCTTGGATTTGAATACAATTTAGTGTCTCGTCTACTTTTGATTTTGAATTTGAATTTGGATGTAAATGATGATTGTATGATAGATGATTCTAGGCCCGACCGACCTTGGATTTTAATACAATTTAGTGTCTCGACTTCTTTTGATTTTGAATTTGAATTTGGGTGTAAATGATGATTGTGTGATTGATGATTCTAGGCCCGACCGAGATTGGATTTCAATACAATTTAGTGTTTCGTCTCCTTTTGATTTTAATTTGAATTTGGGTGTAAATGATGATCGTATGATAGATGATTCTAGGCCCGACCGACCTTAGATTTGAATACAATATAGTTTCTCTTCTAATTTTTATTATGAATTTTAATTTGGATGTAAATGATGATTGTATGATAGATGATTCTAGGCCCAACCGACCTTGGATTTTAATACAATTTAGTGTCTCGTTTTGTTTTGATTTTGAATTTGAAATTGGGTTAAATAATGATTGTATGATAGATTATTCTAGGCCCGAGGGACGTTGGATTTGAATACAATTTAGTGTATCGTCTTCTTTTGATTTTGAATTTGAATTTAGGTGTAAATAATTATTTAATGATAGCTGATTCTAGGCCCGACCGATCTTGGATTTTCATACAATTTAGTGTCTCATCTCCTTTTGATGTTGAATTTTAATTTAGGTGTAAATGATGAATGTATGATAGACTATTCAAGGCCCGACTGACCTTGGATTTTAATACAATTTAGTGTCTCGTCGCCTTTTGTTTTTGAATTTGAATTTGAGCGTAAATGATGATTGCAAGATAGATAATTCTAGGTCCGACCGACTTGGATTTGAATTCAATTTAGTGTATCGTCTTCTTTTGATTTTGAATTTGAATTTGGGTGCAAATGATGATTGAATGATAGATGATTCTAGGCCCGACCGATCTTTGATTTGAACACAATTTAGTGTCTCATCTCCTTTTGATTTTGACTTTGAATTTGGATGTAAATGATGATTGTATGATAGGTGATTCTAGGTCCGCCGACCTTGGATTTGAATACAATTTAGTGTCTCATCTCCTTTTGATTTTTTTTTTTGAATTTGGGTGTAAATGATGATTGCATGATAGATAATCTAGGCCCGACCAACCTTGAATTTGAATACAATTAAGTGTCTAGTTTCCTTTTGATTTTGAATTTAAATTTGGGTGTTAATGATGACTGTATGATAGATGATTCTAGGCCCGACCGACCTTGGTTTTTAATACAATTTAGTGTCTCGTCTCCTTTTGGTTTCGAATTTGAATTTGGGTGTAAATGATAATTGCATGATAGATGATTCTAGGCCCGACCGACCTTGGATTTGAATACAATTTAGAGTATCGTCTCCTTTTGATTTTGAATTTGAATTTAGGTGTAAATAATGATTGAATGATAGCTGATTCTAGGCCCGACCGATCTTGGATTTTCATACAATTTAGTGTCTCATCTCCTTTTGATTTTGAATTTGAATTTGGGTGTAAATGATGATTGTCTGATAGATGATTCTAGGCCCGACCAACCTATGATTTGAATACAATTTAGTGTATCGTCTCCTTTTGATTTTGAATTTGAATTTGGGTGTAAATGATGATTGAATGATAGATGATTCTTGGCCCGACCGATCTTTGATATGAATACAATTTAGTCTCTCGTTTCCTTTTGATTTTGAATTTGAATTTGGGTGTAAATGATGATTGTATGATAGATTATTCTAGGCCCGAGGGACGTTGGATTTGAATACAATTTAGTGTCTCGTCTCCTTTTGATTTTGAATTTAAATTTGGGTGTAAATGATGATTGTATGATGGATGATTCTAGACCCGAGCGACCTTAGATTTGAATACAATTTAGTGTCACGTCTCCTTTTGATGTTGAATTTCGATTTGGGTGTAAATGATGATAGTATGATGGATGATTCTAGGCCCGACCGACCTTGGATTTGAATACAATTTAGTGTCTCGTCTCCTTTTGATTTAGAATTTGAATTTGGGTGTAAATGATGATTGAATGATAGATGATTCTAGACCCGACCGACCTTGGATTTGAATACAATTTAGTGTCACGTCTCCTTATGATTTTGAATTTCGATTTGGGTGTAAATGATGATTGTATGATGGATGATTCTAGGACCGACCGACCTTGGATTTGAATACAATTCAGTGTCTCGTCTCCTTTTGATTTTTAATTTGAATTTGGGTGTTAATGATGATTGTATGATGGATGATTCTACACCCGACCGACCTTGGATTTGAATTCAATTTAGTGTCACATCTCCTTTTGATTTTGAATTTCGATTTGGGTGTTAATGATGATTGTATGATGGATGATTCTAGGCCCGACCGACCTTTGATTTGAATACAATTTAGTGTCTCATCTCCTTTTGATTTTGAATTTTAGTTTAAATGATGATTTATATGATAAATTTGAATTTGGGTGTAAATGATGATTTGTATGATAGATGATTCTCGTCCCGACCGACCTTGGATTTTAATACAATTTAGTTTATTCTTTTTATTTTGAATTTGATGATTGTATGATGAATGATTCTAGGCCCGACCGACCTTGAATTTGAATACAATTTAGTGTCTCTTCTCCTTTTGATTTTGAATTTGAGTGTAAATGATGATTTCATGATAGATGATTCTAGGCGCGACCGACCTTGGATTTGAATACAATTTAGTGTCTCGTCTCCTTTTGAATTTGAATTTGAATTTGGTTGTAAATGATGATTGTATGGTAGATGATTCTAGACCCGACCAACCTTGGATTTTAATATAATTTTGTATGTCGTCTCCTTTTGATTTTGAATTCGAATTTGGGTGTAAATGATGATTGCATCATAGATAATTCTAGGCCCGACCGACCTTGAATTTGAATACAATTTAGCGTCTCGTCTCCTTTTGATTTTGAATTTGAATTTGGGTCTAAATGATGATTGTATGATAGATGATTCTACGCCCGACCGACCTTGGATTTTAATACAATTTAGTATCTCGTCTCCTTTTGATTTTGAATTTGAATTTGGGTGTAAATGATGATTGCATGATAGAACATTCTAGGCCCGACCGACCTTGGAATTTAATACAATTTAGTGTCTCATCTCCTTTTGATTTTGGATTTGAATTTGGGTGTAAATGATGATTGAATGATAGATGATTATAGGCCTGACCGATCTTGGATTTTAATATAATTTAGTGTCTCGTCTCCTTTTGATTTTGTATTTGAATTTGGGTGTAAATGATGATTATATGATAGATGATTCTACGCCCGACCGACCTTGGATTTGAATACAATTTAGTGTCTCATCTCCTTTTGATTTTGAATTTTAATTTGGGTGTAGATGATGATTGCATGATAGATGATTCTAGGCCCGACCGACCTTGGATTTGAATACAATTTAGTATATCGTCTTCTTTTGATTTTGAATTTGAATTTGGGTGTAAATGATGATTGTATGATAGATGATTCTAGGCCCGACCGATCTTCGATTTGAATACAATTTGGTGTCTCGTCTCCTTTTGATTTTGAATTTGAATTTGGGTGTAAATGATGATTGAATGATAGATGATTCTAGGCCCGACCGATCTTGGATTTGAATACAATTTAGTGTCTCGTCTCCTTTTGATTTTGAATTTGAATCTGGGTGTAAATGATGATGGTATGATAGATGATTCTAGGCCCGACCGACCTTGAATTTGAATGCATTTTAGTGTCTCCCTTCCCACCACCCCTACCACCACCACCGTCCTCCTTCGCTTCCTCCGCCGCAACCACCAGAGTCCTCCTCCTCTTATAAAAAACTCTGGCAAGTGGCGTATAGCATCTTCAGTTTTCTAATGTCTATGTGTTTGCATTAATCAGGTCGGTCTCATCCTCTGTTTCAATTCATGTTTAGCTTCTCATTATTTATTTTTCCTCAAATCTTCTTTTTTGCTCATTTTTCAGTTTCAATTCAGTAATGAATTTGATAAAAGAGCAATTTTCAATTCTTCTAATTCAATTTTTCATTTGCAAATGGGAGCAAACAATCGAAAAGAATATAAAAGTGGGACTTTTGGAGTTCAAGCAGAAGATAATGGCAGCGACAACAAAGGAGATGTTTTTGTGATGTGAGAATACCATATATCGAGAGGTAAGGAATATAATTTTAATTGATTTTTGAATAGCCCAATAAATAGAGTTAAAATCTCCCATCTGCTTGAAATTAAGCGTTTTTAGAAGTCAATTGATCTCCAAATGTAGATAGTGTTATTTGAAGTTCACGAGAAATAACGGAAAAAGACTACATCTAAGTTGTTTGATAGAGCTATGGTGGCTCACC
>NW_025825758.1:0-3378 GCF_002878395.1 Capsicum annuum | reverse complement strand
AACTGGCCCTTTTCAGGCCAGGTAGGTGTACGTTCGCCTATTATCCTAGGGGTGGGCTCAAGGATCAAACATTTTTGGTGCCCAAAATCGATCGAGGCGTGCCAAGAAAATCTTGGGCTTTTTTGTTCCCAAAATTGACCGAGGCGTGCTAGAGAGGCTTAAGAGTGGCCTAGTGTGGGTCGTTTTTGTGGATAAGCCTAATTAGGTATACCCACGGGTGAAACGGTGCGAACTAGACCTTTTCTCGCTAGGTCAGTGTACGGCCTCCTATGAGCCCGAGGGTGGGCCCAAGGCACGAGCATTTTTTCGGCCAAAAATTGACCAAGGCATGCAAAGAAGACTTGGGAGTGGCCTAGTATGGGCCATTTGTGTGGATGAGGCCAATTAGGTGTAACCACGGGCGAAATGGAGTGAACTAGCCTTTTTTAGGCCAGGTCGGTGTACAGTTGCCTATGATCCCTGGGGTGGGCTTGAGGCTCGGGCATTTTTTGGTCCAAAATTAATCGAGGCGTGCCAGAGAGTCTTGGGAGTGTCCTAGTGTTGGCCGTTTGTGTGGATGAGGCCAATTAGGTGTACCCATGGGTGAAACGGGGCGAACTAGCCCTTTTTAGGCCAGGTCGGTATGCGACCGCCTATGATCCTGCGGGTGGGCTCGAGGCTCGGGTATTTTTTAGGCCCAAAATTGATCGAGGCCTGCTAGGGAGGCTTGGAAATAGCCTAGTATGGGCCATTTATGTGGATAAGACTAATTAGGTGTACCCACGGGCAAAAAAGGAAGAACTGGCCCTTTTCAGGCCAGGTCAGTGTATGGCCTATGAGCCCGAGGGTAGACACGAGGCTCAGGCATTTTTTGTGCCTAAAATTGACCAAGGTGTGCTAGGAAGGCTTGGGAGTGGCCTACTATGGGCCGTTTGTCTGGATGAGGCCAATTAGGTGTACCCACAAGCAAAACAGGGCGAACTGGCCCTTTTCAGGCTAGGTCGATGTACAGCCGCCTTTGAGCCCGTGGGTGGGCCTGAGGCTCTGGCATTTTTTGGGCCTAAAATTATCCGAGGCATGCCAGGAAGGCTTTCTAGTAGCCTACCATGGGCCGTTTGTGTGTATGAGGCCAATTAGTTATACCCACATGCGAAACGGGGTAAACTAGCCCTTTTCAGGCCAGGTCAGTGTACGGCCGCCTATAAGCCCGGGGGTGAGCCTAAGGCTCATGCATTTTTTGGGTCCAAAATTTATAGAGGCGTGCCATAGAGGCTTGGGAGCAGCCTAGTGTGGGCCATTTGTGTGTATGAGTCCAATTAGGTGTACCCACGGGTGAAATGGGGTGAACTTGCCTTTTAGTTACATATACCCAAGGGGAAAGGGGGCGAACTGGCCCTTTTCAGGCCAGGTCGGTGTATGACCGCCTATGAGCCAGGGGGTGGGCCCAAGGGTTGGGAGTTTTTTGGGCCCAAAATCGACCAAGGTTGTACGCCGACCTGGCCTGAAAAGGCAAGTTCTCCCCATTTCGCCGGTGGGCACAGCTAATTGGCCACATCAACACAAACGACCCACACTAGGCCGCTCCCAAGCCTCTCTAGCATGCCTTAGTGGATTTTGGGCACAAAAAGTACCCGAGCCTCGGGCCCACCCCAGGGATCATAGGTGGTCGTACATCTACCTAGCCTGAAAAAAGCTAGTTCACATGCTTCTCCCGTAGGTACACCTAATTGGCCTCATCCATACAAACGACCCACACTAGGCCTCTCCTAATCCTCCCAGGCAGACCTCTGTCGATTTTAGGGCAAAGAAACTCTCAACCCTCAGGCCCACCCCTGAGATCATAGGCAGCCGTACACCGACCGTGCCTGAAAAAGGCCAGTTCACCTTACTTTTGCTTGGGAGTACACCTAATTAGCCTCATCCACATAAACGGTCCATACTAGGCCGCTCCTAAGTTTCCCTAGAAATAATCGGTCAATTTTTGGCCAAAACATTCCTGTCCTCAAGCCCACCTCCGGGCTCATAGGAGGCTGTACACTGACCTGGTCTGAAAAGGGCCAGTTCACCCTATTTCGCCTGTGGGTACACCTAAATCACGTCATATATACAAATGGCCCACACTAGACCGCTCCCGATCCTCCCTGGTATGCCTCAGTCAATTTTTAGCCCCAAAAGTGCTCAAGCCTCGGGCCCACCCCCGAGCTCATAGGACTCCGTATACCGACCTGTCCTGAAAAGGGCCAGTTAACCCCATTTCGCATGTGGGTACACCTAATTGGCCTCATCCATACAAATTACCTACACTAGACCGCTCATAAGCATTCATGGAATGCCTCAGTCAATTTTGGCCCCAAAAAATGCCTGAGCCTCAGGCCCAAACCTAGGCTCATAGGCGGTCGTACATCGACCTGGCCTGAAAAGGGCCAATTTGCCCTGTTTCTCCTGTGGGTAAACCTAATTGGCTTCATCCACACAAACAACCCATACTAGGATGCTCCTAAGCCTCCCTGGCATGCTGCGATAAATTTTGGGCCAAAAAATGCCCGAGTCTTGGGCCCAACCCCGGGCTCATAGGCTACCTTACACCGATGTGGCTTAAAAATGGCCAGTTTGCCCTATTTCGCCCGTGGGTACACCTAATTGGCATCATCCACACAAACGGTCTATACTAGGTCGCTCCCAAGCCTCCCGAGCATGCCTCATTCAATACTGGACCCAAACAATGCCCGAGCCTCAGGCCCATCCCGGGGCTTATAGGCGGTCGTACACCGACTTGGCCTGAAAAGGGCCAGTTTACCCCGTTATGCCCGTGGGTAGACCTAATTGGCCTCATCCATACAAATGGACTATACTAGGTTGATCACAAGCTTCCCTGGCACACCTCGATTGATTTTTAGCCTTAAAAATGCCTGAGCCTCGGGCCCACCCCTGGGCTCATAGATAGCCGTACACCGACCTAGCTTGAAAAGGTCCAGTTTAACCCATTTCGCCTGTGGGTACACCTAATTGGCCTCATCCACAAAAACGGCGCACACTAAGCCGCTCCCAAGACTCCCTGGCATACCTCGATGGATATTGGGCCCAAAAAATTCTCAAAGCTCGGGCTGACCCACAGGATCATAGGTCGTACACCGACCTGGCCTGAAAAGGGCCAGTTTACCTCATTTCGCTCATGGTTACACATAATTGGACTCATCCATACTAAAGGCCCACACTAGGCTACTCCCAAGCATTCCTAGCAAGCTTCAGTTGATTTTGGACCCAAAAAATGCCTGAGCCTTGGGCCTGCCCCCGGGCTCATAGACGGTCGTACACCGACCTGCCCTGAAAAAGGCTAGTTTGCTCCGCTTCACCCGTGGTTACACCTAATTGGCCTCATCCACACTAATGGCCTACACT
>NW_025825757.1:0-1706 GCF_002878395.1 Capsicum annuum | reverse complement strand
GATTGACATTAGGACAACTTTATATACATATATAACTTTTCTTTCCCTCTGCATTCGGATTTTGTTTTTGCATGTCGTTGCTGTATTCTGTTATCTTTTCTGGAGCAAGCAGTCCTCAGACCTCTTCTCTGATTCATTTGGATAAACTTTCTGTAGATAGAGAGTCAAGAACAGTATTTCAAGGATCAAATCAAAATGATTTATAATGTTTGGACTCAGGGGCGGATCTAATGGGGGTTCAGGGTGGCATGGCACCCGCAAACTTTGATTGAAAAACTGTGTGTATATATATATTTTGAAGAAAACTGGTATATTATTTAAGTTCCACCCGGTGCAGCAGTTGAGGAAGTAGTGTCAGTGGCAAATGCGCTGAAATTTCACGTAGTATACCAGAGTTCAAATCCAGATGCTAGCATTATTTTGTTACTTTTTTATCGCTATTCTATTTTCTATAAGTTTTTTTCCTCTTGACTTAATCACTCTTTTTTTTTTTGGGTAATCTTTGTTTAAGAATTTTTAACTTAAGTGTAGAACATAGTTGAAAATTCCTTCTTCCTTCAAATTTATAGTTAACCTCTCCTCGTAAATTATAATAAAGATGTTTGGCTTGATGTTATAATTTCTTAACAATAGAATTGGAAATATCCATTGAATGTTGACAACTATTTTGTACTTTCACGCTGACTGATAAGTTTAATTTAACTCTTGTTTACACAATTTATAGTAATAACAACAACAACAACAAATTCAGTGTATTCCCACATAGTGGGGTCTGGGGAGAGTAAAATATGCAGTCCATACACTACCTCCGGAAAAGTAGAAAGGTTGTTTTTGATTGTTTTTATAATAATAATCACATTTTTATTATTTGATCTATTTGTCTATACAAATTGAAAAGACAAATAATCAAATCGAAACCCAAAGTCTATACAATTGACAAAATATTTTCTTATTTGGGGCAGTGTAAATAGCAAAATGTAAAGCAAAAAATTAACAGAATTCGTAAAAATTAGGTTCTTCGATAGTATTTCAATGAAATTTTTCTTCAAAAATATCTTACTAACAAGCCAAATTCTAGTGGGACGCCCATAAAAAGTATCTTTTTGAATAGTAGCTTTAACGTTAAAAGTGACATGGCACCCGCAACCTCGAAATCCTAGATACACATTTGTTAGGACTGCTGAGGAGGACAAGTTTGAAAGGATACAACAGGAGCAACGTGAGATGCATATGGTCAAACAATCTAATGCAAATACTTCCTCAGTGGAGGATCATCGAGCCAGGTAAAATATTATTTTGAAGGCTTCATTTAGGTATTTGTAGTCTGGTAGGTATTTTTCCTTTGCTTTATTACATCTTAAACTAAATAAGACAAATTATTTCTTGTTAATCCCCTGATCTGTGCTAGAAGAAATTTCGATATATCTAATTAGTCTGTGCAACATGAAAATAAGTGGCTCCACCAGAGGCATGGAAAATGAAAGCAGCCTTTCTTGGCCTCCATTTTAACTTGGGCAATTTCAATTTTGCGTCTAGATTTTTTCATCTAGGAATTCCTTGGAGTTCTTTGTTTTCATAATATTTCTTACTATTCGGAAACACTACTTTTGGTTCCTAGTTGGTTTTGATCTAACATTTTACCCTTACACAAGCCACAATTTCACATGTTCAGAAAATAATTTACTCATATAAATATTGTTGTAGGG
>NW_025825756.1:0-1414 GCF_002878395.1 Capsicum annuum | reverse complement strand
AACAACAGAATTGTACTCACAAGATTCATTTAAATAAAATTATTATTTTCTTTTTATTTATTTTTGTTTGTAGTTAATTTTCAGCATTAACAAAAATTTGTTGCGAACAAATTTTGGCATGCCCAGTGGAACCAGTTCTGTTCTTCATCTCTTCCTTCTAAAAATTGAAAAATCACAATTCAACTACTACAAGGGACTTCAAAAAAATCAATGAATTTTTGTGCAAGAAGTCTACTACTGCCACCTCTACTGAGATCACACTTGTTGGCCCCATCAATTGACGCAATCTCAACGCTTGTGCTTTGGATGGATCCCAATACTTCACCTTTTGGAGATGACAAAAAGGAGAAAATCTCAAATTTCGGCTATAACTACAACCCCTGGGGGCAACTTTGTATCTATGTTATCAGACGAATCGTCTTAAATCGTTTGCAACTTTTGAGAATCTGAAGACCTATTGAATTCTCTAACTTCAACAAAAGTCAACACCTTTATGATTGATGCAGTTGACATGGATGAGAAATTTGCAATGATGGAGAAAACCATTGAAGCCTTGAAAAGGTTTGTTGATGAGAAAGATCATCAAATCACCTGACTTATGAGCAAGTTAGATTTCTACAATCCTGCAGAGTCAAACTATAATCTAACACCGTGAGAAAGAGATGATGGTGAATCTCTCATCAAGTCAAGTGACAATCAATGCATTGATCGATCTACTTCAGTGGCAACGCTAACAGTTCAATAAATGCAAGATATGATTGCAAATACCATCAAGGCATAATATGGCAGTACGTCACAAATTTTCATAGGATACTCAAAGTCGTATTCTAAGCGAATCGATGACTTACCGATGCCAATTGGATATCAACTGCCAAAGTTTTAATAATTTAATGAAAAGAAAAATCCAAGGCAACACGTCGCTCATTTTGTTGAAATGTGTAGCAGTGCTGGCACACATGGTGATTTTCTTGTCAAGTAGTTTGTTTGCTCTTTGAAAGGCAACACCTTTGATTGGTACCCGAACTTGGAGTCTGAATCAATTGATTATTGGGAGCAACTAGAAAGTCAGTTCTTAAATCGTTTCTACAGCACCTATCGTACGATCATCATGATGGAATTGACAAACAAAAGACAATGTAAAGATGAGCCTATAGTGGACTATATAAATTATTGACGAACATTGAGCCTCAATTGCAAGGATCAACTTTTTGAAACTTTTGTGTTTGAAATTTGCATTCAAGGGATGCATTGGGCCTTGTGTATATCCTTCAAAGAATTAAGCCTCAAACTTTTGAAGAATTATCTACGCGCACTCATGACATGGAACTAAGTATTGTAAGATATAGAATGGCACCACCTGTTTTTTATCCTAGGAAAGAAGTCACGAAATTCAAAAGCTCATCTGAAGACCAAA
>NW_025825755.1:0-1982 GCF_002878395.1 Capsicum annuum | reverse complement strand
GTTAAATATGTATATTGACTAAAAAAGTTTATTCCGGACCTATCAAAAATATTTCAACACTAATTCAAGATGTCACGATCAAAGGTTAACCATGATCAAATGTTAAATTTATTAGAAATCTGTAATCTGACTAATGACTTAAATTACTTCCGAACACCTCAAGAATTGATACTACTCATCTCGTGAGTCACAATCCACGTATACAAACTACGGAGAGTGCTAAAATAGAGAAGATGAGAAAAATTTCACAAACGACCAGGAGGGTCGTTAAATCAGGTACCAATTAAACAATCGTTCATCCCCGAAGGGGCATACTCAAGACAAGAAGGGAAAATAGGGAATTACATAAATCAGCCAAAAGATGTGGATACTTGCTACGCATGTCTGCTTTGGTCTCCCAAGTGGCCTCCTTATTAGGACGATTCTTCCACTGGACCTTCACAGACGCAATCTCCTTAGTCCTCAACTTACGGATAACTAAATACCTAGCGAAGCCTATGTGTACCCCCACTGCCCCAGACTCGAAAGATTCAATCAGCATACAATAACACAAGGCATATTTCCCCCCCATATATATGCAACCTTCCTATACCAGCTGATAAATATAGGTGCATACTAGTGATAGACGATACACATGTAGGAATGAATACAAAGTACACAATCAATATCACAACTTATCATAACTGTCCTCATCAGGACCATCACCATCGTAATTAACCTCAAGCCTTGTCGGATATCAACACATCATCAATAGTATCCTCCGGCCTTGTCGGGTATCAACATATAATAAATATATCCTATGGTCTTATCGGCTATCAACATCATCACAACAATATCCTTCGACCATGGCGGGTATCAATATCATTACAATAGTATCCTCCAACTTTGTCGGGTATCAACATATCATTATAATAGTCATTACTGAATAACATAAAATAAAATACTCATAAAAATAGTCATATCACCATAGAATATCTATTTAGTCAATACTTCAAAACTACTCATTATTAGCTAACTAACACTTATTATAATAGAATCACTAGTTCGCTGGTCATCACATAACCTCTAGTTATTAGCCTAAATATTATCCTTCACATAATCCTTATTCATAGGATATCAACTAACCACTATTTATTTAACATCTAGTCAAGGTTCATCACTAGACCAAAACCGCCATTTATCCACCATTCATTATTATCAACTAATCATCCTATATCCATTAATCATTACTAGACAACACATTACTACTTGTCACCTAACCATCTTTTATTAACTGACACCACTCATTATCTAACCATCGTTTACCAACTAATCCTTACAACTGAACCTATAGCTCTCTCAACTATAAGATCCCGTAAAGTCCTAGTCATTTCAGTCCGAAATAGCATGCCAAAAAAAGGCCCCAGACTTAGAACAGTTCAGCTAAATGTCAAGACTTAGAATCATTTTAGCCTTCAAAATTGGAGGATCTTATTTTTGACCTTTTCGACCTTTATATGTCAATTTTTAAGTTGATATATGATTAGTGTCACTTTTAGGTCATCTCAGGTGAGTTTCAAATTTTTTGGACTAGCGTAAGGGTGAGTTTGGATGTCTAAAACAGCAAGGGGTTGCGATAGGGCCGTGCTGCGAGGGCTAGTTAACCTAGGCTTAGGGTCACGCTGCGAGGGCTGCTTGGCCTGAGCAGGGGTCGCATCACGATGGTCGCTTGACCCAAGTAGGGGTCGCAGCGCGATGGAGACCCCATCCAACATTCTTTTATCCGAGTTTGTGGGGGCAAATGGGTCATTTTCCCTTTACATTATTCAACCTTAACACAAAATTTAATATCCTAATGGGCTAAATACACTCATTATTCTTAAAATCATCCCAAGAGTAGGCCCTAGTTTCATCAAGCTCACGAATCAAGTCTCAAGAACTCACCACAATCTTCACAAAATTAATAATCAAGGTATGTTAGATGTTCACCCTTGGGTTTCCTT
>NW_025825754.1:0-2539 GCF_002878395.1 Capsicum annuum | reverse complement strand
CTTCAGTCAGTCATGTGACTCAGGAAAACCTCATGATCTTAGTTAGTTGTCAGATATCAGTAACATTCCGCCAGTCAATGGAATTCAGTAAGATTAAGTTATGCACAGTCAGTTATTCATGTCCAGTCCCTCCAGATGAGAGTAGAGGTTAGCACTGAGTAAACCCAAGGATGGGAACTCACCCGCTAGTTCATAGTATGATTCTTAGTAGTCATCCTTGTGTTCCAGAACTACGTAGCTAGCATAGGTTGAGACATCTTAACCCATCAGATTAGGGTTGATGATGTGGCTTAACCCATCAGTTTAGGGTTCCCACTGTTCTCATTGAGTACCCGCCAGATAAGGGTCACTCACAAGCTATCCTTACCCGTGGCACGGTATTGACACCCCTCCAGTCAGGGCAGAGATTGGACCCCAGCTTAGCCATAACGGCATACATGGGGCATTTCAGTTAAACACTACTTCCCACAGTTTTAGTATCAGTCATGATAGTTATCAGTAAACCATGTATTAGCTTACAGTTCATGCTGTCACGTATTCACGGTCCCAGTTTCTATATATGTGTGTTTGCACTCCCATATTCATATTAGTCATTCAGTGTTGTTCATGTATGAAACCTTTTATGTTTAGGATACCTTTCTTGTATACTCAGTACTCCAGTTGTACTGACGCAGTTGCACTGTGGTGCTTTCTTTTCATGTTACACCATAGGTTCCGAGACACGAGCTCCAGCCCAGCAGTAGCGGTAGCATTCCAGTCGCAGAGACACAGTGAGTCCTCATTGATTCGAGGATAATATGATTTGATACATTTATTTATTTCTTCAGTTCATTTTTATGGAGTTAGTTGGAGACATATTCCTTCAACTCCATATTCAGATAGTTTAGAGGCTTTCAGATTTACGTTCAGATATATGTTTAGACTTAGCTTTCAGATTGAGTTGTTTTGGGTATTTTCACCCACATGATTTTATTCAGTTGAACCTTATGGCCTTACAGTTCTATGTATTCCATATTATTATATCATGATTTGCAGTATACAGGTACATATATCAGTCATGGGTTAGCTTGTGGTCCCTCGAGGTCATGAGCACCGTGTAGCATTTTGGTTTAGTGAATCGGGGTGTTACAAACTTGGTATCAGAGCCTAAGGTTCAATAGAGTCCTAGGAAGTCTGAAAGCCGCATCTAGTAGAGTCTTGTACATGGGTGTGTTGCGCGCCACATTTATGCGAGGGAGGCTATAAGATGTTTTAGGAATAGTCCCCTTTCTTAATTATTCATGTCATGCTAGTGAGCATAATCACAAGTTAAACTCTCAGTCTAATCCATTCTTTTCTTATTCCATACCATAGCCCCAAAGAGAAGAAACCAGCCAGATCCTCAGCTCGAAGATCCTTTGGGCAAACATATTTCCTATGCAGAGTTTAGAGCCGCATTTACCATACTTGCTCAGTCTATGGCTGCACTAAATGAATGGCCACCAGTCATTCTGGCCAATCCAGTGGCCAATTCCAAAGCATCTAGAGTTTCGGACTTCACCCGGATGAACCCTCCATCTTTCCATGGGTCTATGTATGATAAGGACCCTCAGGAGTTTATTGACTAAGTCCAAAATGTCATTGAAATCATGGGTGTTACTTCTATTGAGAGTGCTGAGTTAGCCGCCTACCAGTTATAGGATGTTGCACATAATTGGTACAAATAGTGGAAGTCTGAGAGGTTAGATGATACAGGCCCTATCGAGTGGGAGAAATTTGTCACGGCTTTCTTAGACAGATTCTTTCCCTAAGAGCTGAGGGAAGCCAAAGTTCTTGAGTTCATCAACCTTAGGTAGGGAAATATGACGGTTAGGGAGTATTCTCTCAGATTTACTCAGCTAGCCAGGTATGCTTCTCATGTGGTTGTAGACAATAGAGCTAAGATAAGCAATTTTGTGTCTGGGGTCAACGATAGAGTGGTAAATAAGTGTAGGTCTGGGATTCTGATCGATAATATGACCTTAGCCAGACTCATAACCCATGCCCAGCAAGTAGAAGAGCAGAAGTTTAAGACAAAGAAGAGGCATAACAAGAGAACAAGGTCAGGTAACTTCAACTTTGCTCACCCCAAGTCAGACGGAGGAAACCGTTCACAGTTTCACTCCAAGTCAGCCATTCCAGCTCCTTCCTCTGCCAGCGCTCCAGTGCCTAAGTTTAGATACAGCAATAGAGACAAAGATCCAGGCTCTAAATCTTAGGGCAATGTTAGTAGTGCCCGAATGAATCCCCTTTGTTAGACTTGTGGTAAGAACCACAAGGGCATTTACAGAGCTGGTAGTGATGTCTGTTTTGGTTGTGGCAAGCCAAGCCACGGGATTAGGGAGTGTCTGCTGTTAAGTCTTCAGGGTCTAAAAAATCATTCTACAGCTCAGTCCAGTTGCCCAAACTAGCAGGGTGCCATTTCCAGTGCTACCAGTGGGCAAAGCCCAAACAGACTCTATGCTCTTCAGTCCCGGCAGGATCAGGAAAATTCTCCTGATGTCGTTATTGGTATGTTATA
>NW_025825753.1:0-1041 GCF_002878395.1 Capsicum annuum | reverse complement strand
TTTAGAAAAGATACTCAAAACCCTAACTACACTTTCACTGAAAGTGGACAGTATGGGTAGTGAAATAGAAAAGTTAAAGACTAATGAAGTTAAACTGAAGACTGAAGCTATGACTCAGATAACTCAGCAGAGTACAGAGCTATGCCGATCGAAAGACAATAAAATTCCAGAGATAAAAGGAGACGTTGGGACACTCCAAAAAACCCATAACGTTTATCAATCTACTTCTGTAGGTACAAGCAAAGGAGTTAGTGGACAAAGATATCAGAACATGAACATGAACAAGATATTTGAAAACCATTTATACCAAAAACAAAAAAAGACCTCTTGTTCATACCCCCATAAACTACCACATATCGAGAAAGTTTAGACCAAGATAAAAAAGCCTATAACCATATAACTCGAGCATACATAGAAAATATCCACAAAATACAGACTCACCTAAACCTTAGACCCAGAGCCACAAATATCCAAGAATCAAACACAGACTATATAACCCAAAAACTACAAGGTTACAACAAGTTAATCTCATTACCAAAAACTAACCCAAATTTAGTTAAAATCTGTTTCAGTTATGGACTATTAAATACCATATATACCCAAGAAGGAAATGAACTAACAACTATACCAGAATTATATAGAGCATTCGCCACTTATAAGAAAATAACCAAAGAAAATCTATTTTTTATAAAGTTTTATACTACACCAGCAGAGATATTATATGACGAAATTAAACCAGTTATACAAGTTGTAAAAATAGGTTTTACCAGAGATATGATTATACCGAAAGATATTGTTCAACAACCAGAGATACTTAAAGTTGAGATACCTGATTTTTATGCAAATAAGCGAACTATAGGAATAGGTACAATTATTCAAGAACTAGCAAACAATTATCTCAATGGAAATCCCATATGGAGCTACTATTCGAGAGACCAATTAATGATCTATTCAAATTCAAGGGAGCTACGACAGTCAGATATGCAAGAAGTTCAACAATGAATAATGACGTTGCTCAATCCAGAAAAACAACCATCTACA
>NW_025825752.1:0-1034 GCF_002878395.1 Capsicum annuum | reverse complement strand
GGTAGAGACCTTAGCGTTCTAGTGTTGATTCGGACTATTAGAAGATTGACAAAGGAGAAAGTACAAATGGATTCTAAAGTTTCAAGCATGCTACGGAATCAAGTTGCTGAAAGGGCTTCTGCTAAGGAAGAATCCAACATATTACAGGCAGAACTAGATTCACGGACACAAAGATTGGAGACAAAAAAATGAGTTACAATTAGTACTGGAAAAGGAGTTGGATAGAAGATCCAACAATTGGTCTCTAAAACTTGAGAAATACCAAATTGAACAACATAGACTCCGTGAAAGGGCAAGGGAGCTTGCAGAGCAGAATGTCTCTCTACAAAGGGAAGTCTCTTCATTTAATGAAAAGGAAGTAGATAATAGAATCAAGATGTCATTTTCGGAGAAACAACTTGAAGATTTGTCTAAGAGAGTAGAGCAAGTGTCAGAGGAGAATCAAAATCTAAGGCAGCAGCTCACTCAGTTACAAGAGGAATATTGAGTAGCTCAAGACAATAGAGATTATGTCCAGGAAAACTACCAAGAAAAGGTTAAAGAGCTTAAATCGGAGACTTTGCTGACAACTGTGCTAAGGGAGAAGCTCTATTCCGAGGATATGGACATAAAGCAACTTTAGGCTAATCTAGCCGCAGCAGTTAAAGGTAACGACATTCTCAAATGTGAAGTGCAAAATGTGTTGGACGGTCTTTCTTGTGCCACACCCAAGTTGAAATATCTCGAGCTTCAGGTAAGCAGGCAATGCTAAGATCTCATTGCAATAGAATAGTTTTTATTTTTCAACTTTGGATACCTCGTCTTCATTTATGATAGCCTATTCGCATATTACTCTCTCTGCATTAGCTTTCTACTTCTGTTTGATTTTAGGTTCATCTTTGTTCCATCTGAAGTTCACGATTTTCTTTATGAACTTGTATACATGAGTTATTGGCATGTGGTATTCTTCTGCG
Organism: Capsicum annuum; assembly: GCF_002878395.1. NCBI lineage: Eukaryota > Viridiplantae > Streptophyta > Magnoliopsida > Solanales > Solanaceae > Capsicum > Capsicum annuum. The sequence continues at coordinate 81 of NW_025825752.1, read as the reverse complement.
ACATGTCTGATCGCCTTAATGTGTAATCACTTGGACCAACCAAGAACATGATAAACTTTGTGATATCCTCAAACCCATTGA
>NW_025825751.1:0-2140 GCF_002878395.1 Capsicum annuum | reverse complement strand
CTATTACTACAAAAACACAAATCTTCCCAAGATAAGTGTTCCCAAGTCTTCGAGTTCCCTAACTTGAAGACGTGATTCTTAACTCAGCTCATAGAATACTCAGACTAGAACAATTTACTCATTACAACTCAAGAACCTTCCTATTACAAGCAGTCTAAAACATACTAAGTGAGAACTAGGTTCTTCTTCAAGTTGGTGAACGATTTTGCTGATTGTTGATTTTCTTATCAGTGCTTCATGATCATTTGAATACAGCTTGTTATCTATATATGCTCCCTCAGATGCAGTCCTTTTTCTTCTTTACTTGTATCTTCTGTAGGACTCTTTCAAGTAACTAACTCCTTGTTGTAACCATCTCCCCTTCTTCTAAATTGAGTAGGACTCTTTTGCTTTATCCTTATACCTTGTAGACTTCTTGATCTACTCAAACTCTAACTGCTCCAATTATCTTCATATAGTCGTGTGAACATCCTTTGCTTATCCATGTGTTGACAGCTTATGTAATAATTTTAGCATGTAATGATTTCAGCATGCATTTCATATGTCCGAAGCAGTTTCACTTGTATGGACCAGCTTGCACTACATGTTTCATTCATATATCTATCATCAAAACTTCTCATGCCCTAACAAATTCTCCCTTTTTGATGATGACAAACTTATCAACACAGTATTACCAAGAACCTGACATACTCAATAAAAAATTCAATAAAAGGATCACAGTAGAATGAAACAGGTTAGATCAGTTGAGTTATAAGCATTGTGTAATCTATACTTCCCCCTTTTTACATCATCAAAAAGCTAGGCCAATAAGTGAAAAACTGTTTAATAATCCATGGCCACTGGGGCTATCACTAAAACAAGCAAGAGTCAGAGCAAGAGATAACTAAGCATTGAATTAAATAGAAGTAAATCAAGTGATGAAAAAGAGGTCCATTTCATGCACAAAAACAGATATAATTATCATTATCCATTAAGACCAAAAAGAGAAACAAGTTGGACCAAGAAGCAGCAATGAAGAAAGAAAAAATTAAGGGATGAAGGAGGAGTTTATTTTGAGGAGGTAGAGGGGATAAAAGAGGTCAACGACTGAATGATAGTAGCATTTTCAGTTGTTTCCTTCTCCAAAGTGGCTGTGAGGGAAGAAATTTGAGCTTCAAGAGCCCTCTTTTCATCTTCATAAATAGCCTGGGTAGCATCCAATACAGCCTGCGCAACCTCCAGCTCACCCTGCTTTACCTCTAAGGCATTTTGCAACTTCTGCATAGGGTTGTCTGCATGTCTCATAGCAGCAGGTAGCATAGCATGGTTCACTTGTACAATCACATCCTTAGTTGTCTGTAAGGACCACACCTTGACAGAGACACGAAAATCATCAAACACAGGGGCAAGCCAGAATTGATAGGGCAGAGCATGGCCATTCTTATATTTGATGAGTACCCTTTGCATATGCTTAATGATGAGTTGGGGAAGTCTATTGAAATCTCAGAATCCAATAGGTCCATTAAGGTAAGATCAAGAAAGCTTGCAACTGTGTGCCTCTCCTGCCTGGGTAAGATCATTTTGTGGACCATATCAAAATACAACTGATAGAGAGAAGACATTTCATTTTTCATCACTCTACGATGAGAAGGAAGGAGAGGATTTCTAAATTTTTTTTTGCAGATATCAAGGGAGGATGGAAGATTGTCAAGAGGAGGCCAAGATCCTTTCACATAGTGACCCCAACCTCCAGTAGGAACACTTAGAATTCTACCCAAATCAGCAGGATAAAGATTGATGAGTTTTCCATGAATAGAGGTTGAGATCATCTGTCACGCCTCAAATCCTATTGGGGCGGACTGGCACCCATAACCGAGGAGGTTCGGGAGAACCATCTCATAACCTTATACTTCCCATGCATACCTCTATGACAACACGAGATTCGTACAACATCATGTCGCATATAAAAGGAAATAATCACCTGTATAAGCTCGACCACACATATATATGTATATACAATACTTGGCCGTTGGAGCCATCACGTCTATTAACAAAACACCACCTTGACTGTACATTAGGTCTACAAAGCCTCTAGACAATACACAGAGTTTAACTAAGGTCGGGACACACCCCGCCATATAACTAACTTCTATACAATACC
>NW_025825750.1:0-1019 GCF_002878395.1 Capsicum annuum | reverse complement strand
CGGAAGTAAATGTTGAAAATAGGTCTCATCCTGTGCCTGAATAAAAACTTCTACCAACTTATTTTCTTTCATTGGAGGCTTTACCCTGGCGGCCTTTTCACGCCACCTTATCGCATATTCCCTAAAACCTTCAGTGCTCTTTTTCTTCATGTTGACCAAGGATTTTTCGTCCGGAATCAAGTCGATGTTGTACTGAAAATGTTGAACAAATTTAGAAGCCAAATCATCCTAGCTGTTCCATTTATCGATATCTCGATCGATAGACCATTCTGAGGCCAGATCTGAAAGACTCTCGCCAAAGAAGGCCATGAGTAATTCTTCCTTTCCTCCTGCAGCCCTCAACTGGTTGCAATAACGTCTTAAGTGTGCCACGGGATCGCCGTGTCCTGCATACATCTTGAACTTAGGCATCTTAAAACCGGGGGGAAGGTTGATGTCTGGGAACATGCAAAGATCTTTATAGGAAACACTCCTATAATCTCCAATTCCTTGAAAATTCCTCATTGCCTGTTCTAAACTTTTCAATTTCTGGGCTATGATATCCTGTTTCTCTGCTGCGACAGGTTTCTCCGTATCAAATGGAAATGCAGGCGGCTGAGTGTACCCATACGGTTCATTCATTTGCAAAGTAGGCTCCGGGGCATAATACTGACTATCTGAAACCTTTTGGCTCATTGGCAGACCTAGGAAGCCTCATTGTGGGACACACAGCATATATGGGGGTTTCATGTGGTGGCAGGGCCACGAATACCGGTGTGATCGGTGGCGCTGGCTGAGCAGCTGGTCTTGATTGGGGAACTACCAAGGGCACACCAGAACTGCTAGGATAATAATGTTGCGAAGTGAATCCCTGCGTGTGCTCAGGTGACTCAGTAGGAGCAGAGAATTGTGCCTAAGAGAGCGGTGGGCAATTAGAGATATTCCCAAGACCTTCAGGGAGCGGAGGAGGAGGCATTCCGCTGGCCCATGCCCAGTGTAAATCTATCAATTGTTGCCTGAGCCTTACTACCTCATCATTG
>NW_025825749.1:0-3664 GCF_002878395.1 Capsicum annuum | reverse complement strand
TCACTAACTCACTTCTCAAGTGACCACACTTAACTATATTCAAAACACAAATACACCTTTCAAGTAACTACACTTACACATTTTCGACTCACTAATGCACTTCTCAAGTGACTAAACTTAACTATATTCAAAACACAAGTCCATATTTCAAGTAACTACACTTAAACATTTTTGACTCACTAATGCACTTCTCAAGTGGCTACACTTAACTATATTCAAAACACAAGTCCACATTTCAAGTAACTACACTTAAACATGTTTAATTCACTAACTCACTTCTCAAGTGACCACACTTAACTATATTCAAAACACAAGTCCACATTTCAAGTAACTACACTTAAGCATGCTCAATTAACCAACTCACTTCTCAAGTGACCACACTTAACTATATTCAAAACATGATATCAACCTTTCAAGTAACTATACTTAAATATTTTCGACTCACTAATGCATTTCTCAAGTCACCGCGCTTAGCTAAATTCAAAACACAAGTTCACATTTCAAGTATCTACACTTAAACATTTTCAAGTCACTAACTCACTTCTCAAGTGATCACACTTAACTATATTCAAAACACAAGTCCACCTTTCAAGTAACTACACTTAAACATTTTCGACTCACTAATGCACTTCTCGAGTGACCACACTTAACTATATTCAAAACACAAGTCCACATTTCAAGTACCAACCCTTAAACATGTTCAAGTCACTAACTCACATCTCAAGTGACCACACTTAACTATATTCAAAACACAAGTTCATAATTCAAGTAACTACATCTAAACATTCCAAGTCACTAATTCACTTCACAAGTGACCAAACTTAACTAAATTAGAAACACAAGTCCATGTTTCAAGTACCTACACATGCATTTTCAAGTCACTAACTCACTTCTCAAATGACCACACTTAACTAAATTAAAAACACAAGTCAACATTTCAACTACCTACACTTAAACATTTTCAAGTACTTATTCACTTCTCAAGTGACCACACTTAACTAAATTCAAAATACAAGTCCACATTTCAAGTACCTTAAAAAAATTTCCTTTAATGTCCCTACACTTAACCATTATCAAGTTACTAAGTCACCAATCAAACCACTTTCAAAACACAAAATCCCCTTTAAAATCCCTACACTTAACCATTTTCAAGTAACTACACTTAACCATTTTCAAGTCATGTACTAGCATTTCAAGTCACTACACTTAGCTATTTTCAATTAACTAATTCACATTTTCAAGTCACCATACTTAACCATTTTCAAATAACTACACTTCTATATGTATCCATTTTCAAGTAACTAAACTAAACCATTTTCAAGTCAGTACTACACATTTTGATACAAGAACAACCAGCGACCAAGAACACACTAAAACATACATCCAAAATAGTCCACAAGTTTAAGAGAATTGAGACGACTGCGACAGCTAAGCATTGGAGGCGGCGCCATTGATGGTGAAGAGGTCTTAGAGGGAGAGAAGGGTAGAGAGAAGTATAAAGAGAGGGAGGAGGCGGATGATATAAGGATATTACTCCTTAATTTGCACACAATCAGGTTCAATATTATTCAAATAATTACGAACAACTTAACCAAGTACAAAAAATCACCAATACATGGAGAAATCAAGATTACACGTTGAACTAAATACTATTACAGTAACAATTCACGAATCCACAAGTCATAGCTTAGGGAAAACAAAAATCATACAAAAATACAACTTTTACATATGTCGATATATGAATATAAACAAACTTGAAATTAGAATAGGGGATTGACAATCAGAATCTAGCGGATTTGCTCATTTAAAAATAAGAGGGATGGAAACATATGTTAGTTAATAGATATAAATAAACATGCATTCAAAACAATCTAGTCAAAATGATAGCGCAAGTGTCACGTATTTTTGAAATTTCTCCCACAATGCTAGTTTAGGCACATAACGATACACAAAAATTGGAGGATTTAAATCAAAACTCACAATTAGATCTTAATAGGATCGTTCACAAGAGAAAATAGATTAAAAAAAAGTATGAGTTTGAACAGAATAGCAAACCTAAGACGGATTTTCTCAGAATCCATCATTTTCGATGAGAAAAGGGCTGTATAGCTGGTTCGCCGTTGATGGAGGCATGGGGACCGACAGAAGAAGCCAGCGGCGGCACTAGGTCAGCTCGCTGCTGATGATGGTGGTGGCTGCGGCACTGGAGAGGTGACGCCATGACTGGTGAGGTATGGTCGGAGGTGGAACAACACGGAGGGGAGAGAGGCACTAGTGGGGGTTGTTTCATTGGAACGAAAAGACGGTGCCAGTGACGACGTTAGAGTAGAGAAGGCAGAGGATGAGGGGGACCTCGTGGTGGTGTTAGAGAGGCGCTGGCGGCGGCGCTGTTGTCGCCGATGGAGGAGGTAAGAGGGAGAGAGTCTAGAGTAAGAAACCAAGGGAGACTGCATTTTTTTTTTGTTTTTTTGGAAATTAGGGATTAGGGTTAGGTTGTTTTTAATAAGGAAAGAGGCAGATAAAACCTCAGTCGTTAGATCAATTTTGATCAACGGCTAGGATTTTAAGATTATGTGAGGTTAGAATGTGGCTAGAATTGCAAGCAATTAGGCTAAGATTGTAACGAATGGCTAGAATTGCAAGAAATTGGATTAAGATTGTAATGGACTGAGTAGAGTAGGCTATAATTGTAAGAAATTGAATAAAATTGGATTAAAAGGTAAATGAATTAGGCAAGATAATTTTAATTAGGTTGTTATTTAAATATGTAATAATAATAATAATAATAATAAAAAATAAATAATGATAATAATAATTAAATAACAATAATTTAAATAATAATAATAATATAAATAATAAATAATAACAATATATATGCTAATAAATAATAATAGATAATAATAAAAATAACAATATCAATAAATAGTATTAAATAATAGAAAACTTAGACAGTGTATTTGCAAAAATGTGAGTGTGCACAATTACGTGAAAAAGTAATTTAATTAATAAAATTATGTAAAATGTTGTATTTGAATTAATAAATCGTAAAATTATATCAAAACTTAATAAAATAATTTGTATATATTTAAATCACGAATGTGACACGTCGACAATCTGTTTGATGCAAGAAAAAAAATGTGCAAAAAATAATAATAGTTAAAAAGTTAGTAATTTTGTTAAAATAGCATCCTAAAGGTAGTATCGGGAGATCCAATTTGGGTGTCAACAACGGTTGAGATCTAGAGGTTGAGAATTTAATTACGATTTGACTAAAATTTAAAAATTGAATTACAAATTGACTATGATAGTAATAAATTGGCAAAAATTGTAACGAATTAAATAAAATAGACTAAAATTGTAAGAACTTGGATAATATAAAATAGTAAATAATATATAATAAATAATAAATATTAATAACGACTGCGACCTAAATATTAAGATTTTGATTAAAATTAGATGAAAAATTTAATTTAGTCTAATTAGATACAATTTGGCTAGAATTATAATAAATCGGGTAAAATTAATTTAAAATTGTTATGAATTGACACAATTGAGTTAGAAAATACACAAATTTAAAAAAAGTCCGTTATTTCAATAATAATAGATAATGTATTTTGTATAATAATTGTGAATGTGTATGTTTACGAAAAATAATAAAATATTA
>NW_025825748.1:0-2040 GCF_002878395.1 Capsicum annuum | reverse complement strand
TCAAATAGTGCATCCTTCAGAAACATCAGTTCGAAACAGTGCATGCACGCATATAACTGGAGGATCAAAACATAGAATTTTGTCCAAAAAGATACATCTCATCGATCCAGATTAAATCCAAATCCAAGCGAGTGACAACAGCGCGAGACATCTCTTATTTATTGCCTCACTTACCAAGTGAAATTAGTGTTTCTTAATATAAACACTTGAAAGTCACATTCTCTCATCATTGTGGGAGAAATAATAGGCTTTCTATTTTAGAGTACACTTTTCATTTTAATATTTTCTTCTCTATTTTCCTTCCACTTGATTTCCTCTATTTTTCATTCACACTTTTCATATACTTTCAACCCAACAAATACTTTCATACTTAAGGTTGTCCCCTTATCACGTTTAACAATATTGAATTTGGAGGATTAGAAGTAAAAAAAAGGATCAGAAGATACGACTCTTAAACATCTTCTTGTCTATTGTCCTTCATTTGTTTGTTAACTTCCCCATCTATAAGAAAATTGTGAAAATTAACAGAGCGATGCAAAGGGCAGACAATATTGAACCATATGTAAAAGTAAAATATTTGCGAGCTTAATCTTCTTGAACCTTTACAACGAGCCAACTGGGTATATATTGACACATAGGGCGCTGTTGGCAGAGTGGGGATCAAAATCAACATCACTTTGAAAAGCTTAGCACAAAATATGAAATAAATTACCCAATTGGAAGGAAAGGGAAAGTAAACAAATGCTCCCTCACTGGCAAACTGCAAGTATTATTGACTAGTAGCTGATGCTGCATTTCGGCTTTTAAGCAAAGGTTGAAAAAAAAGTAGCATCTCCCAAAAACAATATTAGCACAGTGACATATAGAGCTTGAGGTCCCTTGTAGTTGGAAAGTAGAGTTGTTACCTTCCCCGTCGTAATGTCACAATAGTAGAATGATTCCTTGTCCCTCCACGAAAAGTACAAATTATTCCACTTATTAACAACAGTAAATTTTATCTGTGGCACAACCAAGAGGCCTTTCAAGAATGGTAGCTTAATAATTAGCTGTCCATCAGCCCATTTGATCCGCTTCTTGTAAATGTCTAACACCAAGACATGGAGCTCCTCTATGACAACTTTCCCTTCCAAGGTGTATGCAGTCCTCTTTTGAGTAGAAACCCTTAGGTAAAGTAGTATGACCAATGTAGCTATCATTCACCATGTCCAGAATATCAATTCTTATTTGGGAATTTTCTGCGGCGTCCCATATGCTGTAAGCAGTTCCAATGACGAATTTAATTATTGGTCGGAATATTTTTTAACTGGGTTGTGTATTCTAGCTTCTCCTCGACTCTGCTGAGGCAAGTTAAGGAGTCGCCAAGAATAGTGTTAAGAATTCGTGCCCTACTGATTTTCTTATTTTCGCCTAACTTTTGCTTATCGATGGAACGTATTGCCTGACGTGTTCCACTGACGTGTTTCAAGGAAGCAGTAAACAGAAAGTAAAGAACACAATGATTTTTACATGGAAAACACCCGGCTCAAAAGGTGTAAAAAACCACGACCTGCACCTCTACAAGATTTAACCTTAACTTCACTAAAAAACTCTGAGCCTCAACAACGACTAATTACAAAACTCTTGTAACCAACAAATAGGAATCATAAACTCTAATTCCTATAACTCAACAACTAGGAATTATAAACTCTAATCCCTATAACTCAACAACTAGGAATTATAAACTCCAATTCCTAACTACACACACCTCCCAAGGTATGTGTTCCCAAAGTCTCTGAGTTTTCCCCAACTCAAAGACTAGCTCCTAATTCAGTTTATAACACACTGAAACTAATATTACACGAATAGCTCAAACACAATGAACAACTCTAAAAATCAACGCTAAAACTCTTAGTTGGATTCTGTACGAGGACCAGGTTCTTCAACGTGTTTCTTCAGTGATTGAGTAGCACTTCGTGAAGTCAATTTGTCGATTGAGCTTTTCTACTTTTTTAAATGCGTGAATTATTCTGGCTACTGCATCTTCTATTTAAGCACAACTCT
>NW_025825747.1:0-1642 GCF_002878395.1 Capsicum annuum | reverse complement strand
TCTTCAATAAAATTTTATGGATATCATTCTCTGGTCTTACACTCCACCAAATGTTAAAGATGTCGACAATTGGTTGATTTACATGTTGAATTCCAAAGGGATTTGCCATGCTATTCCGTATGTTCTTTGCTACGTCACCTTGCCAAAAACATGATGCATAGTATCATTTAATACAATCCTACAACAAAAACAATCACTTTGTGAGTTAATCTTGAATTTAATGATGATGTCATTAAAAGGTAATCTCTTTTTAAATATCCTCCACGCCAGAAAAGAGATTTTAAAAGGAACTCTCTTATGCCAAAGATTATTCAGGAAATCATTTTTGGGTCTTTGATTCCTAACAATCAGCCAGGCAAAATTATTAGTGAAAATACCATTCTTAGAGGGATTCCATATGGGGTAGTCAAGTTCGTTGTAATTACCAATTACAACATTAGAAATTAGGTTCACAATGTAATTAGGAATAACCGTACTTAACTTTTCAATGTTCCAGGTACCATTCTCAATAAAAGAGTTGATAAGAATTTTAGGAGACTTACCTGGGCCCTGGCACAGCTTGGCGAAGGCACCTAAACCTGTCCAGTTGTCCCACCAAAAGCTGGAATTTCCTTCTTGAACTTTCCATATAATGTGAGGTTCTGTTTGCGCTTTGATCTTCATCAGGCTTTTCCAATTGTGAGTCAGCTGACCAAAGAACTTTGCTCACTGGATGTGATCTCTTGCAATATTTCTTCATTAAAATATCAGCCCAAAGAGATGATTGGGTCCTGAACCTCCACCATATTTTAAGTATCAATGAATTGGAGATATCATGCATGCTTCTTATTCCAACGCCCCCTTCATCTTTCGGGAAAAATAGATTTTACCACTTACTACAATGATACTTATTTCTACCATCACTAGTTCCCCAAAGAAAATTAGCAAAATGCATCTCGATAAGGTAGATGGTATACTTAGGCAGGTTGGGGGCAGAGAGAGTATAAATAGGTATGGATTGTAGGACATGCTTAATAAGTGTAATTTTTCCACCATCAGAAAGCTTGCTACTTTGCCATCCATTTAGCCTATTAACAATTTTTGCAAGCATACTATCAAAATAGCTGAGATTTTTCTTTCCACTATATATTGGACAACCCAAATAATTGAATGGAAATTTTTTATCCATATAACCAGTCATTCTCCTCATTCTGTTAATCCTATGAGGAGAAGTATTTGGAGCGGTTACTAAAAAGCTCGTCATTATTCACTTTTTGACCAGAGGCTTTTTCGTACCTCCTGATTTGATGCTTAATGAGTTTGATCTTCTTGTTGTTAACCCCGCAAAAAATCACTATATCATCCGCATAAGCTAGATGATTAATGATACGGCCATTGTGATTCATGCTGAAAGGAGTAAAATTCTTATCGGAGTTTAGATTGTTCAACATTGTAGATAAAAGCTCAGAGCCAATAATGAAGAGAGAAGGAGAGAGGGGATCACCTTGTTTAAGGCCATGGGAGGAGCTAAAAAACCCCACCCTAGTTCCATTAATGAGAATGGAATACCTGCATTGGCAATAATCGTCCAAATCATATCCACCCAAATACCAGAAAAACCGAACCTCTTCATAACACTCATTAAAAAATTCCATGACATTTT
>NW_025825746.1:0-2682 GCF_002878395.1 Capsicum annuum | reverse complement strand
ATTGAAATAAAAAAGAAGGGAAAAATAAAAAGAGCGAAAAAAAAAAAGCAGAGCTTTGTAGATTTTTAGAGTTCTTTGTGTTTTTTATTTGTCACAATCCAAAAATTCTAAAAGATTTTCTTACCTTTTTCATGCATTTACTCAAAAACAATACCTCAAAAAAAATTTCCCTTTATCTCTTTTAACATGCATTCATAATTCAAAAATTCCAAAAAATATTTTTAGGAGCTTTTTATAAAAGGAAATTTCAAAAAGATGGTAGAAGTTTTGTAAATTTCATATAATGAAAATACCAAAAATATTTTCCTTTCATATTTGTTGGTGTCATTTTTTTGTCCTAGCAGGACAAACTACGCACCCCTAATTCTCCTCTCTCAGAGTGAGATATGTAGGCAACCTATTATTGGTTCGGGGATCTTATTTCAAAATCAAAAAAAAATAAGATTGTCTTCACTCTCCATTTAGAGTAGATGTTACATATACATCTTTAAACGATAAAAAAAAATTTGTCAATAGGTTCAAGTTTCATTTTCATATGAAATTCAAAATTGAAAACACAAAAAGAATTTTCTTTGGTAATCGTAGGTTTCATTTTGTATAGGGACATTAAAACTGAAAACACAAAAAAAAAAAAAGATTTCTCATCAATTCTTTTGACAATTTATTATTTTCTTTTCTTCTTAGAGTTTCAAGAAAAAGAAAAAAAGAAAGAAAAAGAGTTTAATTGGTCATTTTGGCAAGAATTCATGAACTACGCACACCTGATTCTCCCCTTTTGGGGGTGAGATACGAAGGCACCATTTTTGGGTTCGGTGATCTTTTCTAAAAGAAAAAAAATAAAAAAAAGGTTTTGAAAAAAAGGTGTTGAACTCTAACGCATTTGATGTTTTTATTGTTCAGTTAGTTTAAGGTGGTTGGTTTGTGGTATTTTGGCTGGTCCTCCATATTGCACCAAGTCACAAAGAAAGTTATGGCCAACAAGGATACGAAGTTTGTTGTCACTAATCAGATAGGAAGTTCGGGAAATGAGAAATTAAGAGCCAATGAAGAGATTTGAAAATTAAGGCAGCAAATGATAGAAATGCATTGAGCTTAGGCGAATGGGTTGCCGCCTCCCCCAGTTCCCACTGATAATCTAGAATATCTTTCTAGCTTACCTCCCGTATCACATGCATATTTTCCCATTTTTGTTGATATGCCACAACATGTATTAGGATCGTATCCGGGGCAACAATATCCAACCACTTCCAATGTTTATTTCCTCACTCCCCAATCCAAGACTACCACATACTCGGCCCCACCTGTTGTTCATGCTTTTGCGGCACCACCCCCACTTGACACTCCTAATTTTGATGTTCAACCACAAGTTGTGCCTCCCTATTCTATAAGAAAGCCTGCATTGAATATTACTAGTGATCAGCGTTACACTTTCGAGCCTACATTTAGGTTGACTGGTCTTTACGGTGATACTCAACCGCCTGAATTTCCTTCTAACACTGAGAAGACTGTTATGACAGAAGAATAAGAGGAAATGACCAAAAAATTGACAAGTTTGGAACTAGCTATGAAGAACTTGCAGGGACTTGAGGGTTACAAAAGTGTCTCATATAAGGACTTATGCATGTTTCCAGGTGTCAACCTTCCTCCTAGCTTTAAAATGCCAAATTTTGAGAAGTATGCCGGACATGGGGACCCAGTGTCACATTTAAAGCACTATTATAACCAATTAAGGGGTGCTGGAGGGAAGGAAGAACTACTCATGGCTTATTTCGGAGAGAGTCTTTCAGGCCTTGCTTCGGAATGGCCTGTTGACCAAGACAATGGCAAGTGGATTGGTTGGGATGACTTAGCTAATTAATTTGTGCAATAATTTCAATACAATGTGGAGTTGATCCCTGATGAAAAATCCCTAACTAGTATATAAGAAAAAGAATACTGAGAGTTTCAGGGAGTATGCAATCAGATGGCGCGAACAAGCTGCTAGAGTAAAACCGCCAATCAAAAAAAGAAAGATAGTGGAGATGCTTATCCAAGCGCAGGATGAAACATATTATCAACACTTGTTACCTGCATTAGGCAAGTCACTTATTGAGGTCCTTAAAATGAGGGAGATGATAGAAGAGGGAATTAAGACTGGTCGCATTATGAGTTTTACAATTTTGAAAGCAATAACTTAAGCAATTCAAAAGGGTTTAGGAAGTGTTGGGGAGACAAAGAATGAGGAAGTTGCATCTTCTATTGTAGTTGGACAGCGGGCACGGTCAAGAAGACCCCGTTGTCGTTACTCTCAAGCTCAAACCCAAGTTCATGCCTAAGCTTCACATAATAAATCCCAAAATCCATTATACTCTACTCCTCCACCTCCATATCCAGTATATAACGCATAGCCACAGGTTCAACCCCCATCTTACCCACACTGGAACACACCAACTCCTCAGAGTCGTCCTCTAACTCCATAAACATACCAAAACTCTTCTAAGCTTGATTTTTTATCCAAGCCAAATGATGAAATGAGGCAGAAGTCAAGAGATATCTTTACACCAATTGGAGAGTTTTATGCTAGTTTAATTTAGAGATTAGTACAGGAGGGTATGATCACTTCTCTCCTTGGGCACACTTTTAATTAGCTTACAAGAAATTTTGATCCTAATGTACGATGTGCATATCATTATAATGCTCAGG
>NW_025825745.1:0-1974 GCF_002878395.1 Capsicum annuum | reverse complement strand
GGTCCGAACAAAAGAGTTTCACCCACTTTGATCTATCCTATTGGTGATATACACTTCCTTCCATATAAAGCTTCATATGGTGCCATTTTGATACTTAAATGATAGCTATTATTGTAGGCAAACTCAATAAGAGGTAAATGATTATCCCAGTTGCCCTTAAAATCTATTACACAAGCTCATAGCATATCTTCAAGTGTTTGGATGGTAAGTTCTGCTTGTCCATTTGTTTGAGGGTGAAAAGTTGTACTCAACTTCACTTGTATTCCCAAACACCTCTGAAAAGACTTTCAAAAGTTTGCGGTAAATTGGGTTCCCTGATATGATATAATAGAAATTGGCACTCCATGTAATCGGACTATCTCTTTAATGTACAACTTTGCATACTCTTCAACTGTGTAAGTGGTCCTAACTGGTAGAAAATGTGTGGATTTGGTAAGCCTATCAACAATCACCCATATAGAATTGAACTTTCAGGATGTACGAGGCAAACCAATAACAAAATCCATGTTGATCATGTCCCACTTCTAGCTTGGAAGATCAATGCATTGCATATAACCTCTGGGTTTTTGGTGCTCAACTTTAACTCTTTGACAATTTGGACATTCAGCTACAAATTCTGCAATGCTCTTCTTCATGTCATTTCACCAATACATATCTTTCAAATCTTGATACATTTGGTTGATCCTGGATGAATGGAATACCTTGAACAATGTGCCTCTGTCATAATCTTTTTTCTTAGCCTGTCTACATCCGGCACACACAATCGATTTTGGCACTGAAGTACTCCTTCTCGCGTAAGCTCAAATGCCTTGGTTGCACCGCTCTGAATGTTCTCTTTAAGCTGTAGTAAAATAGGATTTGCATATTGCTTCTCTTTCACTTCAGCTACTAATGAAGATCCCGCAGCATTATGTATGATAAGCTCTTTATCCGGAGTTTCAAGAAGGCAAACTCCCAAACTAGATAACTGGTGAAGATCTTTAATCATCCCTTGCCTTTCTATAGGCGCCATCATATCCTTATGATTTAACGCATCAGCTACCACATTTGCTTTCCCTGGATGGTACAAGATATCAACATCGTAGTCCTTTAGTAGTTCAAGCCATCTCCGCTGCCTTAAATTTAGATCCTTCTGATTAAAAATATATTGCAAGCTCTTATGGTCAGTATATATATCAACATGAACCCCATATAAGTAGTGGCGCCATAAATTTAAAGCAAAAATAACTGCTGCCAGCTCAAGATCGTGTGCAGGATAATTTTTTTCATGTGGCCGCAATTGTCTAGAAGAATATGCTATTACCTTACCATGCTGCATCAATACATATCCTAAACCAATTCTGGAAGCATCATAATACACTGTATACCCTTTGGTGACTTCTGGAAGTACCAACACGGGTGTAGAAATCAACTTGTTCTTTAAATCTTGAAAACTCTTCTCATAGGCACCATTCCATTGGAATTTGGATGCTTAATGGGTCAGCTTGGTTAAAGGTGCTGAAATGGAAGAAAAGCCTTCAACAAACCTTCTATAATAACCTGCCAACCCGAGAAAACTATGAATCTCCGTAGGCGTTGTGGGCCTTGGCCAGTTCTTTAGAGCTTCTATCTTTTGAGCATCAACCTTTATCCCTTCACTAGATACAATATGACCCAAAAATGCCACCGACTTTAACCAAAACTTACATTTAGAGAACTTTGCATAAAGCTTACAATCATGAAGAGTCTGCAATACTTGTCGTAAGTGATTGGCATGGTCCTCTTCTGATCTAGAATAAACTAGAATATCATCTATAAAAACTATCATAAATACATCCAGGAATGGCTTAAACACCCTATTCATCAAATCCATAAAAGCTGCGGGTGCATTTGTTAGCCCAAATGACATAACTAGAAACTCATAATGACCATACCATGTTTGGAAAGCTGTCTTGGGTATATTCTTCTCTTTGACCCTCACTTGGTGGTAACCTG
>NW_025825744.1:0-1258 GCF_002878395.1 Capsicum annuum | reverse complement strand
ACCACCGTTTAACCTTATAACCACCGTTAAGTAAACAACCTTATATTAGTAAACAACCTTATAACCTTATAACCTTAACGACCACCGTTTAACCCTATCACCTTATATTAGTAAACAACTTTATAACCTTATAACCTTAATCTCTGCCAAGTATCTCATATCGTAGAATGTTAATCATTATAAATCACAATAATTAACAAGTTAAAATACTTTTTCAAAAATAGATAAAAGTTCTATTCAACTCTCAAAATTTTATCGGTGCAACATAAATTAAGACAAAATAAAAAATTATCTTAATTAATTGCAACTAAATATTTAAAGTAAATCAATTTTATTGTTTTAATTGACTTTTATATAAAAAAAAAAATAATCTTTTTATTTAATTATTTATTTTAGAAAATTAAATTTTTAAATTACTTTTTCCTTATAGAGAAATACTAACATTTAAACTTAGCTTTAAAATTTTAAATTACAAAATTAATAAATTTAATTTAATAAAATAAATTTCTAATGAATATTTTCTTAGAATTTATGTTGGGTCAATATGTATCAAGTTAAAAAGCAATAAAGAAAAATATATATTAAAATTTTATTATTGTGAAAGACAAATATAATGAACTATAGAATAATGTTTAATAATATCATATTTTGCATATGTAAATGTAGCATCCCGTATTTAATTGATATACTATTCCGGTAAATTATCGATGATTACTTTTGGATATAATAAAATTATATTAATTTTTATAGTAATAACATAATTAATCGCTCTTAATTAATTATTATGAGTAATCTAGGTATAAAAAAAATAATTAATATTTAAAGAAAAATAAAATAGACATAAAATACGAAATTAACTCTTAATGTTTTAAATTAAATTTTCATCTTTCGAACGATGGTTTTACAATATCACTCCTTATTATAAGTCATTTATGTATTAGGAAAATAAGAATAACTAAATGATATGTCAACATAAAATATTTGATTGATTATCAAAATTATATTAGCGCCACATAAATTGGGACGAAACAGAAGAAGATATAAAGCAATATACATTATTTGAAAATGAAATATAAAGTACTGTAAATAATAATAATTAACAAAAAAAATTTAAAAAAATTGACTGATTTCTACTTCAGCTGCTTAAGTCGTGATTTTACTATACCACCCCGAATTAATTATTATGGTCATGTAAGCATTGTGCCACATAAGTTGAGATAGAAAAAATATTATAAATCACCATGATCAAAAATTTAAA
>NW_025825743.1:0-1289 GCF_002878395.1 Capsicum annuum | reverse complement strand
TCCCCTAGAAAGAATTAAGTGGGATGGTCTTGAGAAAATCTTGGAGAGCAAACATGATTTAATCAAACAAATTTTGGAGTATGCTCGTACAACACAGAACCTTGCACCTCCTTTGCAAGATGATGATACAGCTTATGTGAGCCTGATAATTGTTGAGAAACTTTATGTATCTCCTCAAGAGACTTTAACTGAGCAAGCTAGGAGAGAATTCATCTCACTGCCTGCAGTAAGATCAATAATGCAGTCATTGCAAAGAGTTCATCTTCCAGAAAACGAATGGACAGATGAGTGTGTGATATGCAAGGAGAGTTACTCACCTAGATCACAACAATACAGCTTGCCTTGCAGCCACAGTTTCCATTATGGCTGCATCGAGACTTGGCTTATTAAAAACCCAAATTGTCCCATGTGTCATTACAAGTTGCCACCAATGGAGTCCAAATAGAAGTGATCTCTTTCTACTAATTAAAATGTATTTTAAGATACGTTAATTCTGTCAAAAATTTATCTTTTCTCTTATGGCAAAACAATTCTAGTTATTGAATTTATTAATAGAATCTTGGCACCTTTTTACTCAAAAATCACACTAGCATATACTCACCATATATCATCATCATCCAAATAACAGGGTGAGCACAAAAAATAAAATAATAGAAAGGAACCTATTAAAGATTCCTCACACACCGAGCACAAAATCTCTGAATTCACAGTAGAGCACACACACCTCAGGCCATGCACACTCACTATCGAACATGGTACACACCTTGATTGAAAAATCAGAAGAAAAGCAAAAAATAAAATAAAATGGAGCGATTGTGAGAGGAAACTGAGTGATAGGGAGATAAAGATAGAGATCGAAGGAAAAATAGTGAATTGAGGGAGAAGTGATTTGTGAACGCGAGAGAGAGAAGAAAGAGGGGAAACGACCCTTGGTTTGGTTTTCCGGTGACGTACTCGCCGGATTCACTACCGAAAATACACAGCCAGCCACCCTCATCCCTGTTTTTGGCTGATTCTACCGGAAAACCCCTCCGTCCAACTGTACAGGTCAGTTTCGGCGAAACAGTTCAAAAAGAAACCAACCAAAACCCCTGATGTAGACTCGTTCCCGTCCATTTCCACCGGAAAACGACCACGATAGCGAAACACTCGTTCGGGTTTCTCGGAGATTAGTTTAGTGTTGGGTTTTATTCATTTCGCGAGTTCGGAGTCGAGGCTTTGTCGTTCGAGGTATTCCGGTCGAAGCTCCAATCAAAATTTTGATGGATTGAAATAAAAATCGAGGTCCA
>NW_025825742.1:0-1595 GCF_002878395.1 Capsicum annuum | reverse complement strand
GAGATGCACTTCCTTGTTTGGGTAATTCAATCAGCATTGTTAAGGAGACACACTTTCTTATTTTGGTAATTTAAGCAGCATTAGTAAGGAGACGCACTTCCTTGTTTTGGTAATTCAAGAGGAATTGGTAAGGAAACGCACTTTCCTGTTTGGGTATTTCTAGCAACATTTATAAGGAGACACATTTCTTTGTTTGGGTAATTCAAGCGGCATTTGTAAGGAGACGCACTTCTTTGTTTGAGTAATTCAACCGGCATTTGTAAGGAGATGCACTTCTTTATTTTGGTAATTCAAGCAACATCTGTAAGGAGACGTACTTCCTTGTTTGGGTAATTCAAGCAACATCTGTAAGGAGACGCACTTCCTTGTTTGGGTAATTCAAACGAGATTTGTAAGGAGATAGACTTCCTTGTTTTGATAACTCAAACAATATAGAATCCCGCCCGAAGCACAAAGCGAATAAATGGAAAGTAAAGCAACAAGGTTAAACAATTGAAAGCCAAGCAAAAAATTGAAAAATCGTAAGTCAGGAGCCCGCCTAAAGAATAGGGTGATGAAACTCAAGTCAAGAGTTCAAAAGAAGCTGCATATATAGGACTTTTGTAATTTTATTTATCTTTTTAACTCTTGTAATTTTTCATTTTTTGATGTAATGACAGACCGCGACCGGAACCTCGATGGGACCTCACTCGACTTTCCAACTAGGTATAGTCCATTTCCTTCCAATCCTTTGAGATACCTGTGACTTGATTCCCTCATAACTTGGGTAGGAAGGATGCCCTAAGTCAAGACTTGGTGTCCCTCCTTCCTTCTATTTCATTCTTTTAATAATGGTCGGGATAAAATTATGTCTCGTTGTCTACTTCTTTATCTGAAAATACTTTGTGTTTACATTCAAAGGGGGCATGCTGTAGATACCTAATTTTGTCCCTTCCAAATCTAATTTTATTCATTTTTATCTCACATTACCGCACACCCTCATCCATGTGATTATACCCCACAAAAATACAAAAAATAACAACCCTTAACATAATCCCTAACAAATTCTATTTCTTTCTTTAATTTTTACGTAATTGTGAATGATTTGTGTGTTTGTTATGTTTGAATCCTTGTTGTGAGTTGGTTGATGTTGGTTTCACACTTTGAAAAGTGAATTGATAATCGAAGCATGTGTTAATCATTGATTGAGTATGAAATTAGGGGGTTGGGATTTGAAAGATTGATTTGGTGAATGTTGATTATTTTGTTAATTGTTGAACACGATAGTAACATGTTTAGGCCAAAATTGATAGGCAAATTCTAAGTTTTGGAGTAGGCAACTTGTAGGATTCTAATCATCGAATGTGTAAATGTTTGTGTTGAGTGATTTTCTCCATTTTTATCGCATTTTATTAAATGTATTCATTTAGCCGCGGAATGCCCCGAGGCTTATTGTATTTATTCACCGAGGAATGCCCCGACATATTATGTCTTCAAAGGAGGTTTGCGATCAAGGCCCGAGGCATCGGGTAAAGCACGGGAGCGTAGTTCAGGATTAGGGTAGTTTAGAATAGGATTTATTTTTCGCATTATTTTTATTTTTGGACTGTATAATT
>NW_025825741.1:0-2134 GCF_002878395.1 Capsicum annuum | reverse complement strand
GGCGAGATCAAGTTCATCAAGTCTTCAAATCAAGTTCAAGTTCAAGATCAAAACCGCAAGATTCAAGAACAAGCTACCAATCCCTTGGATTCAAGCACAAGTCAAGATCAAATCTGTCAAGTTCAAGTTAAATTTCAAGATCAAGCTCGAAGACCTTGAATTTATAGTTGAAAAGGTGAATCAGAGGAATCATAGATATTATAACACTCACTTATTGAAATCAATAAATCAATTATTGCAGTATTTTTCTTATCTCGATTATTATTTTCAGTCTCAAGAATTTTATTGTCCAACAAATTCTGTCACGCCCAGTGGGACGATCTCTACCTCTTATCTCAACTTTTCCAACTTTGAAGATTAAAAATACTAAAATGACTTCCAAGAAGATCAACTCTCAATCAACTGCTTCCAAGGCTGCCGATTCAAGGTTCTCTACCAAAGTAGAAAGCATCTTTGGTGTTACTTTCGGAAGTTTGGGAGCTTCCACAAGGAATAAGGAAAATATGTTAGGACAACAAACACATCCAGTGTCATCTGCGCCAACTCCAGTTTTTGGATATTCAACCCCAAAAGGAATAAAGTCCAATGCAAGTGCTTCGGAAAGAGGAAGCAGTGTGGCAGAATCACTTAAGAAGACTCCTGCTCTACTTGAGCACTCTATTTTGAAATATTCTGGCACAAAGAGTGATGGTCGTTCAACAAACACATTATCTTCACTTACACTGCATAAGCTGAGCACTTCAAAGATTAACTTATGCGATAATCCGTGTTACTCTCCAACATCTCCGGTGATCATGCAAGCAATGGTGATTGGTGCCTCGTCTATGGAGGAGAAACTGGTGAATCTGACAAAGGTAATTGAGAGCCTGACCAAATACGTTCAGAATTAAGATGCTCAGATTGATAAGATAGTGGATAGAGTGGAAGGCCTAATAGATGAAGAATCTAGCCATGAACCGAAAAAAGCTCCTGAGGATCACGAGATAGAACATCCTGTGAAGCAAACACCACAGACTAAAGAGGTATAAGTTTTTCTGAAGGGATGATCCCAATTGAGCAATTAAAAGAAATCATCGAAGGGACCTCAAAGACAAGTATGATGTTGTCAGTAAGTCTTCCCTTGCGTATGCCAAGCCCCACACTGCGAGGATAGATAGCCTCAAAATTCTTTTCGATTATCAACCGCCCAAATTTCAACAATTTGAGGGCAAAGGGAACCTGAAATGATATGTCGCACTCTTTGTTAAGACATGTAATAATGCTAAAACTTATGGTGACTATCTTATCAAGAAGTTTGTTCGTTCCCTAAAGGAAAATGCCTTTAATTAGTATATGAACCTTGAGCCTAACTCCACCGATAGTCGGGAGCAATTAGAATTTGAGTTCTTGAATTGCTTTTATAGCACAAGGCGTATAGTGAGCATGGTCGAGCTCACAAATACTCGACAAAAAAAGGATGAGCTAGTCATCGACTTCATCAATCGATGGAGAAATGCGAGCCTAAATAGCAAAGATAGGCTCAGCAAAGCTTCTGTAATAGAGATGTGCGTCCAAGGGATGCATTGGGAGCTCCTTTATATCTTGCAAGGAATCAAACCAAAGTCCTTTGAAGAGTTAGCTAATCTTGCTCACGACATGGAGTACAACATGTCTTCTGCTGGAAAGGGAGGAGCGCCTATCCATGACCCTCAAAAGGGAAAGGATAAGAAGGAACCCAAAAGATGGGGTAAGGTCGTCCCCAAAAATGATAACAAAGAATCCATGAATGTCGACGTGTCTTCTGTGAAGGTCACCATGAAATGAGACTATCCGGGAGAAGGTTGGTGTGACTTCAGTGGAGTGGAGTGCAAGATGCGGGAAGCACGATTGAGATGGTTCGGACACGTGAAGAGGAGGGGCATGGATGCCCCGGTCCGTAGGTGCGAGAGGCTAGCGTTGGATGGTTTTAGGTGGGGTAGGGGTAGGCCAAAGAAGTACTGGGGCGAGGTGATTAGGCGGGACATGGAACAGTTACAGCTCACCGAGGACATGACCCTAGATAGGAAGGTCTGGAGGGCGCGAATTTCGGTAGAGGATTAGGGCCAGTTTGGGTCGCTAGTGTAGGGAATTACTTGGTGGGGGTTTTATTCCTGTT
>NW_025825739.1:0-1154 GCF_002878395.1 Capsicum annuum | reverse complement strand
TAAATTAAGTGAAGTGAATTTGCCCCTATTTCAACAAAGAAAATTTGTCAGTTAAAAAATTAGTGGTGGCTTGCAGCACTTGGCTTCCCAGGCATCTGCTCCAACCGTTGTTCCTTTCACCTTTATTTCAGATCACTGAAACTTGCCCTTGTCTTGTCACGTCATTGACCCAGATCCAGATAGAGGGAAATGAGTTTTGGCTCAAACAATGAATTTCCACTTTACCATGCCTCTGAGATGCATCCTTTTCCAAATCTGAATACTCTCATGAATCCAGCAGTCTGTTGGTTGATAGACTTTCTTTTCTTTGTATTGAATAACGATCATATTTCTTTCATTTGCTGGTGTTTTGCGGAAATTTTGACTTTTGAAGAGAGTCGCCACTTAATTTTGAAAAGGAATTAAGAAACCTATATAAAAGTTACTTCAAACGATTCAAAACAGAAAAATTATTTTAAGTTAGAAATTCTAGATAAGCAATTCCTATTAATGTTTTAGGAAGGTGTTAGGCACCTAAAACGTCCGCTAACTTGTAGTTATCCGGACTGTTTGAAAATCATCTTTTGATTAACTTCGAAAAGATTAATTTGTTGAAATAGTGATTTGATTTTTTTTTAAAAAAAGACTTGTGTAAAATAGATTTAGGCGACTTAGTAGGGATTTCAACTAAGTCTAAACAAACTAATAAAAGAATAAACACATAAAAGGGGAAGGGAGGAGAAAGTAAAGGATTTAGGCCATTGGACCCAAATCAGTAAGACCTGTCCTAGTCTAGTTAGGCTTCCGACCCATTTCACCTGTCCTAAACTATTTTTAGAGCCTTTGGCTCGAGTCTTGCTCCACCTGTATTAAATACTACTTTGGATTCGAGGCCGAAATGAATGAATGAATGAATAAATGACTAAATGAATAAATAGAAAGAAGACAATAATAAAAATTGAGACTTCTCAAGTCTCTTAGTGACCTCATCAATGGGTTTTGACCCATTTTCCTTCTTCGTCTATCTTCTAGCACCCGCACGCCATGTAGTGGACCTTGGTTTTAAACTTCGAACTTGACTCGAAGGGGTGAGCCTCATTTACCCATTATGAAATGCAAGAGGAGAGGAGTCCATTTGGCCTCGAGATATTTTTTTGCATGCAAAGAAAAGATAA
>NW_025825738.1:0-1438 GCF_002878395.1 Capsicum annuum | reverse complement strand
AAAAAAAAAAAATTCACCGATCGAACCGGCAAAATTAGTACTGATATGATCGCATCTGTCATTCGCAGCACTCTAAATTCTACTATGCCTCTTTCTCCTGCGCCGCCAGTCACACACAGCACGCGCGCCCCTGCGCCTTGCCCCCTTTCTCGTTTTCGCCAAGAGGAAAAACAAAAAGATTCGCCGATTGAACCGACAAAAATAAACTGAATTTTAAAGGAAAAAAAAAGGAAGGGATGCAACACGAGGACTTCACAGGGGGTCACCCATCCTAGTACTACTCCTGCTCAAGCACGCTTAGTTTCGGAGTTCTGATGGGATCCGGTGCGTTAGTGCTGGTATGATCGCATTCGTCATTCCCAGCACTCCAAATTCTATTACGCCTCTTTCTCTTGCGCCGCTCGTCACACCCTACACGCGCGCCCCTGCGCCTCGCCCTCTTTCTTGTTTCCGCGAAAAGGAAAAACAAAAAGATTCGCCGATCGAACCGGCAAAATTAAACCGAATTTTAAAGGAAAAAAACAAAAGAAAGGATGCAACACGAGGAATTCCCAGGGGGTCACCCATCCTAGTACTACTCTCGCCTAACCACGCTTAATTTCAGAGTTCTGATGGGATCCGGTGGGTAAGTGATAGTATGATCACATCCGTCATTCCCAGCACTCCAAATTATATTATGCCTCTTTTTCCTCCGTCGCCCGTCACACCCCGCACGCGCGCCCCTGCGCCTTGCCCCCTTTCTCGTTTCCGCTAAGAGGAAAAACATAAAGACTCGCCGATCGAACCGGCAAAATTAAACAGAATTTTAAAGGAAAAAAAAAGAAGAAAGGACGTAACTAAAGGACTTCCCAGAGGGTCACCCATCCTAGTACAGGTCTCGCCCAAGCACGCTTAACTTCGGAGTTCCGATGGGATCCGGTGCATTTGTGCTGGTATGATCGCATCCGTCATTCCAAGCACTTCAAATTCTATTATGCCTCTTTCTCCTGCGCCGCCAGTCACATACCGCAACCGCGCCCCTGCGCCTTGCCCCCTTTCTCGTTTCCGCCAAGAGGAAAAATAAAAGATTCGCCGATTGAACCGACAAAATTAAACTGAATTTTAAAGGGAAAAAAAAAGAAGGGATGCAACACGAGGACTTCCCAGGATGTCACCCATCCTAGTACTACTCTCGCCCAAGCACGCTTAACTTCGGAGTTCTGATGGAATCCGGTGCGTTAGTGCTAGTATGATCGCATCCGTCATTCCTAGCACTCCAAATTCTATTAAGCCTCTTTCTCCGCAATCGCCCGTCACACCCCGCACGCGCGCCCCTGCGCCTTGCCCCCTTTCTCGTTTCCGCCAAGAGGAAAAACAAAAAGATTCGCCGATCGAACCGGCAAAATTAAATAGAATTTTAAAGGAAAAAAAAGAAAGGGATGCAACACGAGGACTTCCC
>NW_025825737.1:0-1606 GCF_002878395.1 Capsicum annuum | reverse complement strand
ATGTATCCATTCGAACGGTAAGCAATTGCAACATATTTAAATTCATACATATCTTTTTTTAATATAGTAAACATATGATCTTAGGATTGTGCAGGGCAATTGGAAAATTGAAAAGGGGTCCAAAAAATAAAACACAGGGTGGAAGGCTCTATAGTTGAGGCATATCTTGGAAAAAAAACGTCTCAATTTTGTTCATACTACTTTGATAATGAAGTTGCTTGTTCAAGAAACAGGCCAAATCGTCATCAGGACGATGAGAATGAGCCTCATTTGCAACCGTTATTAATTTTCAATCAATCTGATTGTAAGGCTAAAAAGATCATATTCCGTCGGCTCACTACCATGGAGCACAAATCAGCAACTTTGTATGTCTTGCTGAATTGACCGGAAGTTGAGTCCTCTCTGAAGTAAGGAGATTAAAAATTAATATATCTTATTTATTTACTCATTCCCTTAAGAAAACTAATTGTGTTTTTGCATGTTGGATCTTCAGTTCATTTAAGACTCAATTTTATGAAAATTAAGTGTATGCATCCTTTGCAACATGGTTTACATATGAGGTTCGTAAGTGTACTAATATTTCTACAAATTTTAAATATTTACACATTCTTCAACTAACATATATATATATATATATATGTATGTATAATATTTTCAGGTTACCAGTCACCAAATGTAGCCGCATACGATTAGTTCTTGAGAGATATTTCTTTAGAACCAGTTGAAGCTCATACAATGTTCCATTACACAGTAAATGGGTTTAAATTTTCCACCGAAGAACACTCTAGAACAAGAAAAACAAACAATAGTAGTGTTTGGGTTAAGGATGATGATGTTGATTACTTTGGCATCATACACGAGATCTTAGAACTGGAGTATACTGGTTTCCCAGTAAAAAAAATTATCCTCTTTTGATGTAAGTGGTTTGATACAAGAACAACAGGCACAAGAGTACATAAGGAGCATAACATCATTGAAGTGAAGCACAATAGGTCGTATCCTGTTTACGATCCCTTTGTTCTAGCACAAAATGCTAAACAAGTGTATTATACTCCTTGTCCATTGTGCAGTATCAGTATGATTGGTAGGTTGTAATCAAAATAAAGCCTATAGAATGGGTGAAAGTTGAGAATGTGTTGGAGACTGCGTATCAAAATGAAATGCAGATTGATCATCAGGTAGTGGACATTGACTTAGTGGATAGTTTGAATCACCCGAAAAATATATTTTAAGAAGTTAATATTGCAGAAGAAGAGACTGAGTGGGTAGGAGATGAGGAAACTTCCAAAGAGGGTGAATGGTTTAGTGGAGAATCTTTCGGAGAGGAGGATTAGTTTGTGTAGGTTGTATTTATTATGTATTGATGTCTTTATGCTTTGTACTATTTACCTTTATGTTTCTTGTTTAAGATTGATATGTAATATACTATGTAAGATTGTTGCTTCACTTTTCCATAATTTATATAGTAATAGAAATATTCTTGTCTATCTCGTGTTGTTGGAGCGATTTGAAATGTGAATTAGTAACTTGAAATTAGTTACTTGGAATGTTTTCTTATATATTCATTTTGTAAGGACTAACTACTTGTTAACTTTACATAATTTAG